>NC_052311.1:73374611-73480625 GCF_016432855.1 Salvelinus namaycush
GAAATGTACTCCAATGTACCTGAGGGTAACTCAATGATGAGATGTACTGAAATGTACCTGAGGGTAACTCAATGATGAAATGTACTGAAATGTACCTGAGGGTAACTCAATGATGAGATGTACTGAAATGTACCTGAGGGTAACTCAATGATGAGATGTACTGAAATGTACCTGAGGGTAACTCAATGATGAGATGTACTGAAATGTACCTGAGGGTAACTCAATGATGAAATGTACTGAAATGTACCTGAGGGTAACTTTAAACACTTCACTGAATGATGAGATGTGTTCATAGTGTGAAAATCAAGCTAACAGAGGAGAGGCTGGAGGCCCAGGTCAAACCAAGCTAACAGAGGAGAGGCTGGAGCCCCAGGTCAAACCAAGCTAACAGAGGAGAGGCTGGAGCCCCAGGTCAAACCAAGCTAACAGAGGAGAGGCTGGAGCCCCAGGTCAAACCAAGCTAACAGAGGAGAGGCTGGAGGCCCAGGTCAAACCAAGCTAACAGAGGAGAGGCTGGAGGCCCAGGTCAAACCAAGCTAACAGAGGAGATGCTGGAGGCCCAGGTCAAACCAAGCTAACAGAGGAGAGGCTGGAGGCCCAGGTCAAACCAAGCTAACAAAGGAGAGGCTGGAGGCCCAGGTCAAACCAAGCTAACAGAGGAGAGGCTGGAGGCCCAGGTCAAACCAAGCTAACAGAGGAGAGGCTGGAGGCCCAGGTCAAACCAAGCTAACAGAGGAGAGGCTGGAGGCCCAGGTCAAACCAAGCTAACAAAGGAGAGGCTGGAGGCCCAGGTCAAACCAAGCTAACAGAGGAGAGGCTGGAGCCCCAGGTCACACCAAGCTAACAGAGGAGAGGCTGGAGGCCCAGGTCAAACCAAGCTAACAAAGGAGAGGCTGGAGGCCCAGGTCAAACCAAGCTAACAGAGGAAAGGCTGGAGCCCCAGGTTAAACCAAGCTAACAGAGGAGAGGCTGTGGAGCCCCAGGTCAAACCAAGCTAACAGAGGAGAGGCTGGAGGCCCAGGTCAAACCAAGCTAACAGAGGAGAGGCTGGAGGCCCAGGTCAAACCAAGCTAACAGAGGAGAGGCTGGAGGCCCAGGTCAAACCAAGCTAACAAAGGAGAGGCTGGAGGCCCAGGTCAAACCAAGCTAACAGAGGAAAGGCTGGGCCCCAGTTAAACAAGCTAACAGAGGAGAGGCTGTGGAGCCCCAGGTCAAACCAAGCTAACAGAGGAGAGGCTGGAGGCCCAGGTCAAACCAAGCTAACAGAGGAGAGGCTGGAGGCCCAGGTCAAACCAAGCTAACAGAGGAGAGGCTGGAGGCCCAGGTCAAACCAAGCTAACAGAGGAGAGGCTGGAGGCCCAGGTCAAACCAAGCTAACAGAGGAGAGGCTGAAGCCCCAGGTCAAACCAAGCTAACAGAGGAGAGGCTGAAGCCCCAGGTCAAACCAAGCTAACAGAGGAGAGGCTGGAGCCCCAGGTCAAACCAAGCTAACAGAGGAGAGGCTGGAGGCCCAGGTCAAACCAAGCTAACAAAGGAGAGGCTGGAGGCCCAGGTCAAACCAAGCTAACAGAGAGGCTGAAGCCCCAGGTCAAACCAAGCTAACAGAGGAGAGGCTGGAGGCCCAGGTCAAACCAAGCTAACAGAGGAGAGGCTGAAGCCCCAGGTCAAACCAAGCTAACAGAGGAGAGGCTGGAGGCCCAGGTCAAACCAAGCTAACAGAGGAGAGGCTGGAGGCCCAGGTCAAACCAAGCTAACAGAGAGGCTGAAGCCACGGCCACAGCAGCTGACTGCTGTTAAAATAAATGACTCATACATCAAATTACAGACGTCAGAAAGAGACAGCAGCAGATTACACGACATCTGGGAAATCAAACATCTACAAGCAGACATCTACAATCCTCTCTGTCACCAGTCATAGAAAAAGGAATGCAGAGAATACAAAACATATACTTTATTCTATAATTCACCATAATGCTGACAACAAGGCCAATAGGAAACATTTAGTTACAGTTAGCTTAGCTCTGTTCTAGACTGGTCCCAGATCTGTTCTAGACTGGTCCCAGATCTGTTCTAGACTGGTCCCAGATCTGTTGTAGACTGGTCCCAGATCTGTTCTAGCCTGGTCCCAGATCTGGTCTAGACTGGTCCCAGATCTGTTGTAGCCTGGTCCCAGATCTGTTGTAGACTGGTCCCAGATCTGCTCTAGTCTGGTCCCAGCTCTGTTGTAGCCTGGTCCCAGATCTGTTGTACCCTGGTCCCAGGTCTGCTGTAGACTGGTCCCAGATCTGTTGTAGACTGGTCCCAGATCTGTTCTAGCCTGGTCCCAGATATGTTGTAGACTGGTCCCAGATCTGTTCTAGACTGGACCCAGATCTGTTGTAGCCTGGTCCCAGATCTGTTGTAGACTGGTCCCAGATCTGTTGTAGCCTGGTCCCAGATCTGTTCTAGACTGGTCCCAGATCTGCTCTAGCCTGGTCCCAGATCTGCTCTAGACTGGTCCCAGATCTGTTGTAGCCTGGACCCAGATATGTTGTAGACTGGTCCCAGATCTGTTGTAGCCTGGACCCAGATCTGCTCTAGTCTGGTCCCAGATCTGTTGTAGCCTGGTCCCAGATCTGCTCGAGACTGGTCCCAGATCTGTTATAGCCTGGACCCAGATCTGCTCTAGACTGGTCCCAGATCTGTTGTAGCCTGGTCTCAGATCTGTTGTAGTCTGGTCCCAGATCTGTTGTAGCCTGGTCCCATATCTGCTGTAGACTGGTCCCAGGTCTGTTGTAGACTGGTCCCAAATCTGTTGTAGACTGGCCCCATAGCTGCTGTAGACTGGTCCCAGGTCTGCTGTAGACTGGCCCCATATCTGCTGTAGACTGGTCCCATATCTGCTCTAGACTGGTCCCATATCTGCTCTAGACTGGTCCCATATCTGCTGTAGACTGGTCCCATATCTGCTGTAGACTGGTCCCATATCTGTTGTAGCCTGGTCCCATATCTGCTGTAGACTGGTCCCAGGTCTGTTCTAGCCTGGTCCCAGATCTGTTGTAGACTGTTCCCATTTCTGTTATAGCCTGGTCCCAGATCTGTTGTAGACTGTTCCCATTTCTGTTATAGCCTGGTCCCAGATCTGTTTTCTTTGTGTTTTTTTACCCCTTTTCTCCAATTGGTAGTTACAGTCTTGTCTCATCGCTGCAACACCCATAGGGACTCGGGAGAGGCGAAGTTCAAGAGCCGTGCTTCCCCCGAAACACAACCCAACCAAGCCGCACTGCTTCTTGACACAATGCCCACTTAACCCGGAAGCCAGCCGCACCAATGACTAACTGGCAACAAGTCATGATTACTTCCTGTACAAAACCACATGGGTAAAACAGGGACAATGACAGGACATTAGCTCAAGCACTCACGCAGCAACTGGTGAAAGGAACTACCCTTGGCTGTCGCTGTCTAACAGATTCTGTTACAGTCGTTTTAACATTAGTCTGTGATGATGTTGGAGGCTCTTGTACAAAGACAGTGACAATAAGGAAGTGCATAGGATATGTTGTTCCCACTGTGACTATTAAAACGTATCCTAACCAGAAACTAGGACTCCACCAGGGACTGTACACAGTGTGACTGCAATAGGACTCCACCAGGGACTGTACACAGTGTGACTGCAATAGGACTCCACCAGGGACTGTACACAGTGTGACTGCAATAGGACTCCACCAGGGACTGTACACAGTGTGACTGCAATAGGACTCCACCAGGGACTGTACACAGTGTGACTGCAATAGGACTCCACCAGGGACTGTACACAGTGTGACTGCAATAGGACTCCACCAGGGACTGTACACAGTGTGACTGCAATAGGACTCCACCAGGGACTGACACAGTGTGACTGCAATAGGACTCCAACAGGGACTGTACACAGTGTGACTGCAATAGGACTCCAACAGGGACTGTACACAGTGTGACTGCAATAGGACTCCACCAGGGACTGTACACAGTGTGACTGCAATAGGATGCTAACAGGGACTGTACACAGTGTGACTGCAATAGGACTCCACCAGGGACTGTACACAGTGTGACTGCAATATGACTCCACCAGGGACTGTACACAGTGTGACTGCAATAGGACTCCACCAGGGACTGTACACAGTGTGACTGCAATAGGACTCCACCAGGGACTGTACACAGTGTGACGCAATAGGATGCTAACAGGGACTGTACACAGTGTGACTGCAATAGGACTCCACCAGGGACTGTACACAGTGTGACTGCAATAGGACTCCAACAGGGACTGTACACAGTGTGACTGCAATAGGACTCCACCAGGGACTGTACACAGTGTGACTGCAATAGGATGCTAACAGGGACTGTACACAGTGTGACTGCAATAGGACTCCACCAGGGACTGTACACAGTGTGACAGCAATAGGATGCTAACAGGGACTGTACACAGTGTGACTGCAATAGGATGCTAACAGGGACTGTACACAGTGTGACTGCAATAGGACTCCACCAGGGACTGTACACAGTGTGACTGCAATAGGACTCCACCAGGGACTGTACACAGTGTGACTGCAATAGGACTCCAACAGGACTGTACACAGTGTGACTGCAATAGGACTCCACCAGGGACTGTACACAGTGTGACTGCAATAGGACTCCACCAGGGACTGTACACAGTGTGACTGCAATAGGACTCCACCAGGGACTGTACACAGTGTGACTGCAATAGGACTCCACCAGGGACTGTACACAGTGTGACTGCAATAGGACTCCACCAGGGACTGTACACAGTGTGACTGCAATAGGACTCCAACAGGGACTGTACACAGTGTGACTGCAATAGGACTCCAACAGGGACTGTACACAGTGTGACTGCAATAGGACTCCAACAGGGACTGTACACAGTGTGACTGCAATAGGACTCCACCAGGGACTGTACACAGTGTGACTGCAATAGGACTCCACCAGGGACTGTACACAGTCCTTGACTGCAATAGGACTCCACAGGGACTGTACACAGTGTGACTGCAATAGGACTCCACCAGGGACTGTACACAGTGTGACTGCAATAGGACTCCACCAGGGACTGTACACAGTGTGACTGCAATAGGATGCTAACAGGGACTGTACACAGTGTGACTGCAATAGGACTCCACCAGGGACTGTACACAGTGTGACTGCAATAGGACTCCAACAGGGACTGTACACAGTGTGACTGCAATAGGACTCCACCAGGGACTGTACACAGTGTGACTGAAATAGGACTCCACCAGGGACTGTATCAGCCCAAACAGACGATTGGTTCGATCGGCCTTTTCTTACCCGAGTCCAGCCAGGTCCGACACAAGGTTCCCCAGGGCAGCAGCTGCAGAGAGAGAAGAGAGGGAGGTCACGGTTCTGCCTGGGTGAAGGACTGGTTGATGACGTCAGAGGTTAAAAATCCATTAAAACACAAAACACGGTGTAAAGTTGGGAGTTTAATTGTCGTATATGGAGTTATTTCTCCCTATGCTCCTGGAACAACACAAGGTGTGTGAACCGACCAATCCTCTATTCACACCTGACTGATTGTTAGAGAACTGGGTGCTTCGTAAGAGGTCAGTCATATGACTCATCATTAGACAGCAGGCTGTGTCTCTGACTCATCATTAGACAGCAGGCTGTGTCTCTGACTCATCATTAGACAGCAGGCTGTGTCTCTGACTCATCATTAGACAGCAGGCTGTGTCTCTGACTCATCATTAGACAGCAGGCTGTGTCTCTGACTCATCATTAGACAGCAGGCTTGTCCTGACTCATCATTAGACAGCAGGCTGGTCTCTGACTCATCATTAGACAGCAGGCTGTGTCTCTGACTATCATAGACAGTAGCTGTGTCTCTGACTCATCATTAGACAGCAGGCTGTGTCTCTGACTCATCATTAGACAGCAGGCTGTGTCTCTGACTCATCATTAGACAGCAGGCTGTGTCTCTGACTCATCATTAGACACAGGATGTGTCTCTGACTCATCATTAGACAGCAGGCTGTGTCTGACTCATCATCAGACAGCAGGATGTGTCTCTGACTCATCATTAGACAGCAGGCTGTGTCTCTGACTCATCATTAGACAGCAGGCTGTGTCTCTGACTCATCATTAGACAGCAGGCGTGTCTCTGACTCTCATTAGACAGGCTGTGTTGACTCATCTTAGACAGCAGGCTGTGTCTCTGACATCATTAGACAGCAGGCTGTGTCTCTGACTCATCATTAGACAGCAGGCTGTGTCTCTGACTCACATTAGACAGCAGGATGTGTCTCTGACTCATCATTAGACAGCAGGATGTGTCTCTGACTCATCATAGACAGCAGGATGTGTCTCTGACTCATCATTAGACAGCAGGCTGTGTCTCTGACTCATCATTAGACAGCAGGCTGTGTCTCTGACTCATCATTAGACAGCAGGCTGTGTCTCTGACTCATCATTAGACAGCAGGATGTGTCTCTGACTCATCATTAGACAGCAGGCTGTGTCTCTGACTCATCATTAGACAGCAGGCTGTGTCTCTGACTCATCATTAGACAGCAGGCTGTGTCTCTGACTCATCATTAGACAGCAGCTGTGTCTCTGATCATCATTAGACAGCAGGCTGTGTCTCTGACTCTCATTAGACGCAGGCTGTGTCTCTGACTCATCATTAGACAGCAGGCTGTGTCTCTGACTCATCATTAGACAGCAGGCGTGTCTCTGACTCATCATAGACAGCAGGCTGTGTCTCTGACTCATCATTAGACAGCAGGCTGTGTCTCTGACTCATCATTAGACAGCAGGCTGTGTCTCTGACTCATCATTAGACAGCAGGCTGTGTCTCTGACTCATCATTAGACAGCAGGCTGTGTCTGACTCATCATTAGACAGCAGGATGTGTTTCTGACTCATCATTAGACAGTAGGCTGTGTCTCTGACTCATCATTAGACAGCAGGCTGTGTCTCTGACTCATCATTAGACAGCAGGCTGTGTCTGACTCATCATTAGACAGCAGGCTGTGTCTCTGACTCATCATTAGACAGCAGGATGTGTCTCTGACTCATCATTAGACAGCAGGCTGTGTCTCTGACTCATCATTAGACAGCAGGATGTGTTTCTGACTCATCATTAGACAGTAGGCTGTGTCTCTGACTCATCATTAGACAGCAGGCTGTGTCTTGACATCAATAGACAGCAGGATGTGTCTCTGACTCATCATTAGACAGCAGGCTGTGTCTCTGACTCATCATTAGACAGCAGGCTGTGTCTGACTCATCATTAGACAGCAGGCTGTGTCTCTGACTCATCATTAGACAGTAGGCTGTGTCTCTGACTCATCATTAGACAGTAGCTGTGTCTCTGACTCATCATTAGACAGCAGGCTGTGTCTCTGAGTCATCATTAGACAGCAGGATGTGTCTCTGACTCATCATTAGACAGCAGGCTGTGTCTCTGAGTCATCATTAGACAGCAGGCTGTGTCTCTGAGTCATCATTAGACAGCAGGATGTGTTTCTGACTCATCATTAGACAGTAGGCTGTGTCTCTGACTCATCATTAGACAGCAGGCTGTGTCTCTGAGTCATCATTAGACAGCAGGATGTGTCTCTGACTCATCATTAGACAGAATGCACCTGAACTAATAGAGAGAAAATCATGGTAAATGAGATGCGACAGAGATAAATGTGAATTACCATACAGCTGGTTTGTTAATGGATTTCATCTGCTCTTTCTGCTAGTTCGATGCTGAAAACAGTTTATGCAGAATCATGGCCCACAGGACTGATGTGTTTTACTGTGACTGACGGTCTGAAACAATCATTGATCTGAATGTCATGGCAACGCAGGGTGGTTCAGGAGTCATGTAGGCTGTGAGGGACAGGGGTCTGTTTAACGTTAACATATTCCCATGTTAACGCATCGCTCTATGTATTTCTACACCAAACACAAAATAATCACTGAATGTCACATTAGAACGGCCCATAACAAAATTACTGTGTTGAAGATTAAGAACCAACAAAGGATCTAGAACCTAAAATGTTTCTTCAGCTGTCCCCATAGGAGAACCCTTTAAGGAACCTTTTTTGGTTCCAGGCAGAACCCTTTTGGTTCCAGGCAGAACCTTTTTGGTTCCAGGTAGAAATGCTTTGAGTTCCATGTAGTACCCTTTATACAGAAGGTTCTATATGGAACCCAAAATAGTTCTATGTGGAACCAGGTTTCTACCGGTAACCAAACATGGTTCTCCTATGGGGACAGCCGAAGAACAGATTTTGGAACCCTTTTTTCTCCGAGTGCAGTTACAGTAGTCTGAATCTAAAAACTAAATTGTGAAGATAGTGAATCTTTATTAGAGGAGAGAGAGAGCAGGACCAATGTAATTACAACTGTTTCAAGGTCAGTTGTCTGTAACTTATTTCAGCCCCAGGGTTCTGTCCCAAATGGCACCCTATTCCCTGTATAGTGCACTACTTATAACCAGGGCCCATAGGGTAGTTACTTATAACCAGGGCCCATAGGGTAGTTACTTATAACCAGGGCCCATAGGGTAGTTACTTATAACCAGGGCCCATAGGGTAGTTACTTATAACCAGGGCCCATAGGGTAGTTACTTATAACCAGGGCCCATAGGGTAGTTACTTATAACCAGGGCCCATAGGGTAGTGCACTACATAAGGAATAGGGTTCTATGGGAGGCAAGCTGTCGCTTTACTGAATGGAAATTATCCCCTCTTGTCCTAAAGTGAATGGCTAGGATATCGCTGTAGTCATTCAGACGACTGACGAGGAATATTACCATACACATGAATAATCATCATCAGCTATCTGTCCCTCTCTTCAGTGTCTGACAGTTAGCCAGACCAGGGGACAACTCATCATCAGCTATCTGTCCCTCTCTTCAGTGTCTGACAGTTAGCCAGACCAGGGGACAAACTCATCATCCACTATCTGTCCCTCTCTTCAGTGTCTGGCAGCTAGCCAGACCAGGGGACAACTCATCATCCACTATCTGTCCCTCTCTTCAGTGTCTGACAGTTAGCCAGACCAGGGGACAACTCATCATCAGCTATCTGTCCCTCTCTTCAGTTTCTGACAGTTAGCCAGACCAGGGGACAACTCATCATCCGCTATCTGTCCCTCTCTTCAGTGTCTGGCAGTTAGCCAGACCAGGGGACAACTCATCATCATCTATCTGTCCCTCTCTTCAGTGTCTGGCAGTTAGCCAGACCAGGGGACAACTCATCATCCACTATCTGTCCCTCTCTTCAGTGTCTGGCAGTTAGCCAGACCAGGGGACAACTCATCATCCACTATCTGTCCCTCTCTTCAGTGTCTGACAGTTAGCCAGACCAGGGGACAACTCATCATCAGCTATCTGTCCCTCTCTTCAGTTTCTGGCAGCTAGCCAGACCAGGGGACAACTCATCATCATCTATCTGTCCCTCTCTTCAGTGTCTGGCAGCTAGCCAGACCAGGGGACAACTCATCATCATCTATCTGTCCCTCTCTTCAGTGTCTGGCAGCTAGCCAGACCAGGGGACAACTCATCATCAGCTATCTGTCCCTCTCTTCAGTTTCTGACAGTTAGCCAGACCAGGGGACAACTCATCATCAGCTATCTGTCCCTCTCTTCAGTGTCTGACAGTTAGCCAGACCAGGGGACAACTCATCATCAGCTATCTGTCCCTCTCTTCAGTGTCTGGCAGTTAGCCAGACCAGGGGACAACTCATCATCAGCTATCTGTCCCTCTCTTCAGTGTCTGACAGTTAGCCAGACCAGGGGACAACTCATCATCAGCTATCTGTCCCTCTCTTCAGTGTCTGGCAGTTAGCCAGACCAGGGGACAACTCATCATCAGCTATCTGTCCCTCTCTTCAGTGTCTGACAGTTAGCCAGACCAGGGGACAAACTCATCATCAGCTATCTGTCCCTCTCTTCAGTTTCTGGCAGTTAGCCAGACCAGGGGACAACTCATCATCAGCTATCTGTCCCTCTCTTCAGTTTCTGGCAGTTAGCCAGACCAGGGGACAACTCATCATCAGCTATCTGTCCCTCTCTTCAGTTTCTGGCAGTTAGCCAGACCAGGGGACAACTCATCATCAGCTATCTGTCCCTCTCTTCAGTGTCTGACAGTTAGCCAGACCAGGGGACAACTCATCATCAGCTATCTGTCCCTCTCTTCAGTGTCTGACAGTTAGCCAGACCAGGGGACAACTCATCATCAGCTATCTGTCCCTCTCTTCAGTGTCTGACAGTTAGCCAGACCAGGGGACAACTCATCATCAGCTATCTGTCCCTCTCTTCAGTGTCTGACAGTTAGCCAGACCAGGGGACAAACTCATCATCAGCTATCTGTCCCTCTCTTCAGTTTCTGGCAGTTAGCCAGACCAGGGGACAACTCATCATCAGCTATCTGTCCCTCTCTTCAGTTTCTGGCAGCTAGCCAGACCAGGGGACAAACTCATCATCAGCTATCTGTCCCTCTCTTCAGTTTCTGGCAGTTAGCCAGACCAGGGGACAAACTCATCATCAGCTATCTGTCCCTCTCTTCAGTGTCTGACAGTTAGCCAGACCAGGGGACAACTCATCATCAGCTATCTGTCCCTCTCTTCAGTTTCTGGCAGCTAGCCAGACCAGGGGACAACTCATCATCAGCTATCTGTCCCTCTCTTCAGTGTCTGGCAGTTAGCCAGACCAGGGGACAACTCATCATCAGCTATCTGTCCCTCTCTTCAGTGTCTGGCAGTTAGCCAGACCAGGGGACAACTCATCATCAGCTATCTGTCCCTCTCTTCAGTGTCTGACAGTTAGCCAGACCAGGGGACAACTCATCATCAGCTATCTGTCCCTCTCTTCAGTTTCTGACAGTTATCCAGACCAGGGGACAACTCATCATCAGCTATCTGTCCCTCTCTTCAGTTTCTGGCAGCTAGCCAGACCAGGGGACAACTCATCATCAGCTATCTGTCCCTCTCTTCAGTTTCTGACAGTTAGCCAGACCAGGGGACAACTCATCATCAGCTATCTGTCCCTCTCTTCAGTGTCTGACAGTTAGCCAGACCAGGGGACAACTCATCATCAGCTATCTGTCCCTCTCTTCAGTTTCTGACAGTTAGCCAGACCAGGGGACAACTCATCATCAGCTATCTGTCCCTCTCTTCAGTTTCTGGCAGTTAGCCAGACCAGGGGACAACTCATCATCAGCTATCTGTCCCTCTCTTCAGTTTCTGGCAGCTAGCCAGACCAGGGGACAACTCATCATCAGCTATCTGTCCCTCTCTTCAGTTTCTGGCAGTTAGTCAGACCAGGGGACAAACTGAGAGAATGTCTCAAATGGCTCCCTATTCCCTATATCCCTCAAACTCAACTCTGGTCCTCCAAGTCAGTTCCACTGCATGTTTTCATTGTTGCCCTCTAATCAGGGCCTGATTTAGACCTGGGACACCAGTCATTGTTCCCCTCTAATCAGGGCCTGATTTAGACCTGGGACACCAGTCATTGTTCCCCTCTAATCAGGGACTGATTTAGACCTGGGACACCAGTCATTGTTCCCCTCTAATTAGCAACTGATTTAGACCTGGGGATACCAGTCATTGTTCCCTTCTAATCAGAGACTGATTTAGACCTGGGACACCAGTCATTGTTCCCCTCTAATCAGGGACTGATTTAGACCTGGGACACCAGTCATTGTTCCCTTCTAATCAGGGACTGATTTAGACCTGGGACACCAGTCATTGTTCCCCTCTAATCAGGGACTGATTTAGACCTGGGACACCAGTCATTGTTCCCCTCTAATCAGGGACTGATTTAGACCTGGGACACCAGTCATTGTTCCCCTCTAATCAGGCACTGATTTAAACCTGGCACACCAGTCATTGTTCCCCTCTAATTAGCAACTGATTTAGACCTGGGGATACCAGTCATTGTTCCCTTCTAATCAGAGACTGATTTAGACCTGGGACACCAGTCATTGTTCCCCTCTAATCAGGCACTGATTTAGACCTGGGACACCAGTCATTGTTCCCCTGTAATCAGGGACTGATTTATACCTGGGACACCAGTCATTGTTCCCCTGTAATCAGAGGCTGATTTAGACCTGGGACACCAGTCATTGTTCCCCTCTAATCAGAGGCTGATTTAGACCTGGGACACCAGTCATTGTTCCCCTGTAATCAGGGACTGATTTATACCTGGGACATCAGATGTGTGCAGCAGGCCCCAGACCTCCTTGGGTAAGAGTTAATCTATATATGGTGGATTACTGACCACAGCCCTATGGTCATATTACAGTGGAGGCTGCTGAGGGGAGGACGGCTCATAATAATGTCTGGAACAGAGCAAATGGACTGGCATCAGACCATGTGTTTGATGTATTTGATACCATTCCACTGATTCCAATCCAGCCATTACCACGAGCCCCGTTTTCCCCAATTAATGTTCCACCAACCTCCTGTGGGTAATAAGTAGTGCACTACATAGGGGATAGGGTGCCAAGGCTTTAATTAGAAGTTGAGTGTAGGATTAATTTGGCTGTTGCCATTGTTACATTCAGATGGAAATGTAATGTATTGAGATAGTCGCTAGTGAAAGTCTACACACTCCCTTGCACAGTCTTCACATTTTCTGCCTTAAAATGAAATCTAAAAAGAGATTCAATTAGATTTTTATCCCTATTGATCTACACAACCTAATCCACATTTTCATAGAGAAATAATAAAATAAAAAAATAAAAAAATGTATTTACTAATAAAAATGTATTTACTAAGAAATTGAAAATGAGGGTAATTGATTGCATATGTCTTCACACCCCAGAGTTAATACTGGGTGGAATCACTTGTGGCAGCCATTATAGCTGTGAATCAATTTGAACAAGATTCAACCAACATATATCCATTGTTTTTGTCAAAATTGTTTCAAGCTCAGTAAATTTGGTGAGAAAGACAACCATCTCTGCAGGACTCCACTAATCAGGCCTTTATGGTAGAGTGGCCAGACGGAAGCCACTCCTCAGTAAAATGCACGACAGCCTGCTTGGAGTTTGCCAAAAGACACCTAAAGACTCTCAGACCATGAGAAACAAGATTCTCTGGTCTGATGAAACCAAGATTGAAATCTTTGGCCTGAATGCCAAGCGTCACGTCTGGAGGAAACCTGGCACCATCCCTATGGTGAAGCATGGTTGTGGTAGCATCATGCTGTGGTGATGTTTTTCAGCGGCAGGGACTGGGAGACTAGTCAGGATCGAGGGACCTCAGACTGGGGCGAAGGATTAGCTTCCAACAGGACAACGACCTTAAGCACACAGCCAAGACAACGCAGGAGTGGCTTCGGGACAAGTTTATGAATGTCCTTGAGTGGCCCAGCCACAGCTCAGACTTGAACCCGATCAAACATCACTGAAGAGACCTGAAAATAGCTGTGCAGCGACGCTCCTCATCCAACCTGACAGAGCTTGAGAGGATCTGCAGAGAAGAATGGGAGATACTCCCCAAATACAGGTGTGCCAAGCTTGTAGCGTCATACCCAAGAAGACATGAGGCTGTAATCGCTGCCAAAGGTGCTTCAACAAAGTACTGAGTAAAGGGTCTGAATACTTATGTAAATGTGATATTTCACTTTTTTATTTTCTATAAATTTGCTCAAATTTATAAAAACATGTTTTTGCTTTGTCATTATGGAGTATTGTTTTAGAATAAGGCTGTAACATAACAAAATGTGGAAAAAGTCAAGGGGTCTGAATACTTTCCGAATGCTCTGTATGTTGCCCTAAGAGTTGGTAGAATATTATAAAAAATTATTCACCGCTGTCATGGCTGCCAAAGGTGCTTCACCCAAGTATTAACTCTGGGGGGTGAAGACATACGCAATCAAGACGTCTTCAGGTCATTTTTTTATTGAACTAATTTGGAACATTTTACGTAACTTTTTTTTAACTTTGAAAATATGGAATAGGTTGTGTAGACCTGTAGGGGGAAAAATCAAATGTAATCCCCTTTTAAATGTAATCCCTTTTTAAATGTAATCCCTTTTTAAATGTAATCCCTTTTTAAATATAATCCCTTTTTTAATATAATCCCTTTTGAAATGTAATCTTAAAAATGTGCAAGGGGCGTGTAGACTTTCACTAGGTACTGTAAATATACAAAAAAACATTTCAAAGCATATAGACTGGATCCCAAATGGCACCCTATTCCCCATATAGTGAACTACACAGGGACCAAATGGCACCCTTTTCCCCATATAGTGAACTACACAGGGACCAAATGGCACCCTTTTCCCCATATAGTGAACTACACAGGGACCAAATGGCACCCTTTTCCCCATATAGTGAACTACATAGGGACCAAATGGCACCCTATTCCCCATATAGTGAACTACACAGGGACCAAATGGCACCCTTTTCCCCATATAGTGAACTACACAGGGACCAAATGGCACCCTTTTCCCCATATAGTGAACTACACAGGGACCAAATGGCACCCTTTTCCCCATATAGTGAACTACACAGGGACCAAATGGCACCCTTTTCCCCATATAGTGAACTACACAGGGACCAAATGGCACCCTAATCCCCATATAGTGAACTACACAGGGACCAAATGGCACCCTTTTCCCCATATAGTGAACTACACAGGGACCAAATGGCACCCTATTCCCCATATAGTGAACTACACAGGGACTATGATCCCATTAGGGACTCGCAGATTATTTCTGGTTTCGACATACCTGCCATGGTTGAAATCCCAAGGATCACACCTATGGACAACTCGATCTGCGTGCCCTGAAAAACAAAAACACACAAACACCATCATCGATTCTCTGTTGTTATTTGTTAAGGCCATGTGGGAAAACCCAAAACGTGATATATGTTTATATAGTATGTGTTTCATGCTGTAATAAAGAACACAGCTGAAAGCTAAGCTTTTGTATTCAACTTCAATGAGTCATTTGTGTCCCTCAGAATGAAAGTCTTTGAATGAGGTTAAGTGAGTTAGATATGGATAAAAGAGTCTGCTTAGTGGCAAAAAAATTAATGTCAATGTTTTGAAAAGATAAAATAGAATTTACCAAACTCTCTAGTTACAGTAAATGACAGATACCAGATTCTCACTTCAATGTTCATGAAACAGATCTCTACCACATATTACTGTATAATATATCCAAATATTACTGTAATATTAGTATGGATAGAGATCTACAGCATATTACTGTAGAACCTATCCAAATATTACTGTAATATTAGTATGGATAGAGATCTACCACATATTACTGTAGAATATATCTAGTATTACTGTAATACTAGTATGGATAGAGATCTACCACATATTACTGTAGAACCTATCCAAATATTACTGTAATATTAGTATGGATAGAGATCTACCACATATTACTGTAGAACCTATCCAAATATTACTGTAATATTAGTATGGATAGAGATCTACAGCATATTACTGTATAATCTATCTAGTATTACTGTAATATTAGTATGGATAGAGATCTACAGCATATTACTGTAGAATCTATCTAGTATTACTGTAATACTAGTATTGATAGAGGGCTACAGCATATTACTGTAGAATCTATCTAGTATTACTGTAATACTAGTATGGATAGAGGTCTACCACATATTACTGTAGAATCTATCTACCATTACTGTAATACTAGTATGGATAGAGATCTACCACATATTACTGTAGAATCTATCTAGTATTACTGTAATATTAGTATGGATAGAGATCTACAGCATATTACTGTAGAATCTATCCAAATATTACTGTAATACTAGTATGGATAGGGGGCTACAGCATATTAGTGTAGAATCTATCTAGTATTACTGTAATACTAGTATGGATAGAGGTCTACCACATATTACTGTAGAATCTATCTACCATTACTGTAATACTAGTATGGATAGAGATCTACCACATATTACTGTAGACTCTATCTAGTATTACTGTAATACTAGTATGGATAGAGGGCGACAGCATATTACTGTATAGTATATCTAGTATTACTTTAATACTAGTATTGATAGAGGGCTACAGCATATTACTGTAGAATCTATCTAGTATTACTTTAATACTAGTATTGATAGAGGGCTACAGCATATTACTGTAGAATCTATCTAGTATTACTGTAATACTAGTATGGATAGAGGGCTACAGCATATTACTGTATAATATATCTAGTATTACTGTAATACTAGTATGGATAGAGGTCTACCACATATTACTGTAGAATATATCTAGCATTACTGTAATACTAGTATGGATAGAGGTCTACCACATATTACTGTATAATATATCTAGTATTACTGTAATACTAGTATGGATAGAGGGCTACAGCATATTACTGTATAATATATCTAGTATTACTGTAATACTAGTATGGATAGAGGTCTACCACATATTACTGTAGACTCTATCTAGTATTACTGTAATACTAGTATGGATAGAGGTCTACCACATATTACTGTAGAATCTATCTAGTATTACTGTAATACTAGTATGGATAGAGGTCTACCACATATTACTGTATAATATATCTAGTATTACTGTAATACTAGTATGGATAGAGGGCTACAGCATATTACTGTATAATATATCTAATATTACTGTAATACTAGTATGGATAGAGGGCTACAGCATATTACTGTATAATATATCTAGTATTACTGTAATACTAGTATGGATAGAGATCCACCACAGCGACACAGATCTAAACATGATATTCATTTGATAAAGTGGTGTAACTTACAGCTACAATCATGATGGCATTGTCCAGAAAACCAAATCCTACAAAAGGAATGGCGTTGTGTAGAAGAACTGCAAAAGAAAGAACACACACAACATCCCATTTAACATCCCACACATGTACTGGAAACTTGAAGTGATGAGACACAGTGAACCTGGATGAACATTTTGGCAGTTACAAACGGGGAGAAGAGTGAGTTCTACATAACTCAGTCCGCGGTAGTCCGTCCTACTTCTGGACAAATGTTCTCTGGTACGAGACCAAAATAGGGAGGTGCTGCAAAACATTGGCCGTCTGATTCAACTAATCAAAAGCAAAGGAATCTGTCTTGAACCCGAATGAACTCATTCTAACCCCTATTGGTCATCAATGTGGAAGTCTTTTCCACTCTAGTCATCAACCCGGCTATACTGCATGATAATCATCAGTTCAGCCCTGGTAGAATATGTGGGCTGGGAATGTGTCTGTGAGCACAGTGACAGGGAGGAAACAAATCTGGGGGGAAAAACATTTACAAGTGAAGAGACACCACTGTTTCATGTGCCTATCCTCCAGCGTTCTCCACTGTTTCATATATGAATCCTCCTGCGTTCTCCACTGTTTCATATATGTATCCTCCAGCGTTCTCCACTGTTTCATATATGAATCCTCCAGCGTTCTCCACTGTTTCATATATGAATCCTCCAGCGTTCTCCACTGTTTCATATATGAATTCTCCAGCGTTCTCCACTGTTTCATACATGAATCCTCCTGCGTTCTCCACTGTTTCATATATGAATCCTCCAGCGTTCTCCACTGTTTCATATATGAATCCTCCAGCGTTCTCCACTGTTTCATATATGAATCCTCCAGCGTTCTCCACTGTTTCATATATGAATCCTCCAGCGTTCTCCACTGTTTCATATATGAATCCTCCAGCATTCTCCACTGTTTCATATATGAATCATCCAGCGTTCTCCACTGTTTCATATATGAATCCTCCAGTGTTCTATGTGCGTATCCTCCAGCGTTCTCCACTGTTTCATATATGAATCCTCCAGCGTTCTCCACTGTTTCATATGCGTATCCTCCAGCGTTCTCCACTGTTTCATATATGAATCCTCCAGCGTTCTCCACTGTTTCATATATGAATCCTCCAGCGTTCTCCACTGTTTCATATATGAATCCTCCAGCGTTCTCCACTGTTTCATATATGAATCCTCCAGCGTTCTCCACTGTTTCATATATGAATCATCCAGTGTTCTCCAGTGTTTCATGTGTGTTTCCTCCAGCGTTCTCCACTGTTTCATATATGAATCCTCCAGCGTTCTCCACTGTTTCATATATGAATCCTCCAGTGTTCTCCACTGTTTCATATGCGTATCCTCCAGCGTTCTCCACTGTTTCATATATGAATCCTCCAGCGTTTTCCACTGTTTCATGTGCGTATCCTCCAGCGTTCTCCACTGTTTCATATATGTATCCTCCAGCGTTCTCCACTGTTTCATATGCGTATCCTCCAGCGTTCTCCACAGTTTCATATATGAATCATCCAGCGTTCTCCACTGTTTCATATATGTATCATCGAGCGTTCTCCACTGTTTCATATATGAATCCTCCAGCGTTCTCCACTATTTCATATATGAATCCTCCAGCATTCTCCACTGTTTCATATATGAATCCTCCAGCGTTCTCCACTGTTTCATATATGAATCATCCAGCGTTCTCCACTGTTTCATATATGAATCCTCCAGCGTTCTCCACTGTTTCATATATGTATCATCGAGCGTTCTCCACTGTTTCATATATGAATCCTCCAGCGTTCTCCACTATTTCATATATGAATCCTCCAGCGTTCTCCACTGTTTCATATATGAATCCTCCAGCGTTCTCCACTGTTTCATATATGAATCATCCAGCGTTCTCCACTGTTTCATATATGAGTCCTCCAGCGTTCTCCACTGTTTCATATATGAATCCTCCGGCGTTCTCCACTGTTTCATATATGAATCCTCCAGTGTTCTCCACTGTTTCATATATGAATCCTCCAGCGTTCTCCACTGTTTCATATATGAATGCTCTAGCATTTTCCACTGTTTCATATATGAATCCTCCAGCGTTCTCCACTGTTTCATATATGAATCCTCCAGCGTTCTCCACTGTTTCATGTGCATATCCTCCAGCGTTCTCCACTGTTTCATATATGAATCCTCCAGCGTTCTCCACTGTTTCATATATGAATCCTCCAGCATTCTCCACTGTTTCATATATGAATCCTCCTGCGTTCTCCACTGTTTCATATATGAATCCTCCAGCGTTCTCCACTGTTTCATATATGAATCCTCCAGCGTTCTCCACTGTTTCATATATGAATCCTCCAGCGTTCTCCACTGTTTCATATATGAATCCTCCAGCGTTCTCCACTGTTTCATATATGAATCCTCCAGCGTTCTCCACTGTTTCATATATGAATCCTCCAGCGTTCTCCACTGTTTCATATATGAATCCTCCAGCGTTCTCCACTGTTTCATATATGTATCTCTCTTTTCAAAGACATCTCTCTCTCTTTGTTTTCCTCCTCTCTTACCGTATCTCAGCTGAGCCGATGTGGGAGGGGCGATTACCATTTCCCCTGAAGAAGGAGGAAAAAGAAAACATGCATTACTATGGAGAAAAAGTCAGTCCTGTCTGGAAGGACATGTCATTACTGTGGAGAAGAAGTCAGTCCTGTCTGGAAGGACATGCCATTACTATGGAGAAGAAGTCAGTCCTGTCTGGAAGGACATGTCATTACTATGGAGAAGAAGTCAGTCCTGTCTGGAAGGACATGCCATTACTATGGAGAAGAAGTCAGTCCTGTCTGGAAGGACATGCCATTACTATGGAGAAGAAGTCAGTCCTGTCTGGAAGGACATGCCATTACTATGGAGAAGAAGTCAGTCCTGTCTGGAAGGACATGCCATTAC
Source organism: Salvelinus namaycush (assembly GCF_016432855.1). Taxonomy (NCBI): domain Eukaryota; kingdom Metazoa; phylum Chordata; class Actinopteri; order Salmoniformes; family Salmonidae; genus Salvelinus; species Salvelinus namaycush. Next base: position 73,394,310 of record NC_052311.1, read on the forward strand.
TATGGAGAAGAAGTCAGTCCTGTCTGGAAGGACATGCCATTACTATGGAGAAGAAGTCAGTCCTGTCTGGAAGGACATGCATTACTATGGAGAAGAAGTCAGTCCTGTCTGGAAGGACATGTCATTACTATGGAGAAGAAGTCAGTCCTGTCTGGAAGGACATGTCATTACTATGGAGAAGAAGTCAGTCCTGTCTGGAAGGACATGTCATTACTATGGAGAAGAAGTCAGTCCTGTCTGGAAGGACATGCCATTACTATGGAGAAGAAGTCAGTCCTGTCTGGAAGGACATGCCATTACTATGGAGAAGAAGTCAGTCCTGTCTGGAAGGACATGTCATTACTACGGAGAAGAAGTCAGTCCTGTCTGGAAGGACATGTCATTACTACGGAGAAGAAGTCAGTCCTGTCTGGAAGGGAATGACAGGACCTGAGAGTCAGGACACAGAGCAGGGATGGAGCCTGGCAGAGGAGCGGAGGAACAGAGAGACAGAGGAGCAGAGGGACAGAGAGACAGAGGAGCAGAGGGACAGAGGGACAAAGAGACAGAGGAGCAGAGGGACAGACAGACAGAGGAGCAGAGGGACAGAGAGACAGAGGAGCAGAGGGACAGATGTGTCCCAGGCCGACGGGACAGGGATTAGAAGGGGACTGTCATTGGCAACCTATCCCTATTAAGTGCTTCACCAGGGCCCATAGGGAATAGGGTGCCATTTGGGACCCAACTAGTGGAATTACATTGAAATCATATTCTTTACACATTAAAATACAAAACGGCAGTATTCATGTTGTGTGAAATGTCCAGTAGGGTTATGCCATGCTCTGCCAACCAGGACCCACAGGAGTACTACCCTACGTTCCAAATGGCTCCCTATTCCCTATATAGTGCACTACTGCAGACCAGGGCCCATTGGACTCTGGTTAAAAGTAGTGCACTATGTAGGGAGTAGGATGTCATTTGGGCCCAGTCCACGTCTGCCAGCCTACAGATTAAGTCTGTCTGCCTTTCAGCATTCAATTATCTCTATGCTCTTAGAGTCTGAGAGTAGGATCTTAATTTGATCACAGTGTTGCAGGATAACTTTCCTGAAATGCAGGACATTTAAAATGTGTAGTGAATTTGAGGTTAATGTAGGGTTTATTCATGTCTATGCCTCTAAGGCTATGTGTTAGTTTAGTGAAGGGTTTATTCATGTCTATGTAGGATTAATTCATGTCTATGTAAGATTTATTCATGTCTATGTAGGGTTAATTCATGTCTATGTAGGATTAATTCATGTCTATGTAAGATTTATTCATGTCTATGTAGGGTTAATTCATGTCTATGTAGGATTTATTCATGTCTATATATGGTTTGTTCATATCTATGTAGGTTTTTTTCATGTCTATGTAGGATTTATTAATGTCTATGTAGGGTTTATTCATGTCTATGTAGGGTTTATTCATGTCTATGTAGGATTTATTCATGTCTATGTAGGATTTATTCATGTCTATGTAGGATTAATTCATGTCTATGTAGGATTTATTCATGTCTATGTAGGATTTATTCATGTCTATGTAGGATTAATTCATGTCTATGTAGGATTTATTCATGTCTATGTAGGATTTATTCATGTCTATGTAGGATTTATTCATGTCTATGTAGGATTTATTCATGTCTATGTAGGGTTTTTTCATGTCTATGTAGGGTTTATTCATGTCTATGTAGGATTTATTCATGTCTATGTAGGGTTTATTCATGTCTATGTAGGATTAATTCATGTCTATGTAGGATTTATTCATGTCTATGTAGGGTTTATTCATGTCTATGTAGGATTTATTCATGTCTATGTAGGATTTATTCATGTCTATGTAGGGTTTATTCATGTCTATGTAGGATTAATTCATGTCTATGTAGGATTTATTCATGTCTATGTAGGGTTTATTCATGTCTATGTAGGATTTATTCATGTCTATGTAGGATTTATTCATGTCTATGTAGGATTTATTCATGTCTATGCGTCTGAGGCTGTGTTAGTTTAGTGAAGGGTTTATTCATGTCTATGTAGGGTGTATTAAAGTCTATGTATGGTTTATTCATGGTGTATTAACGTCTCAGAAATGTAAAACAGTAGTGAGTCTTTTCTATTTTATTCTCCACATATTTTCATTTCATTCAGGCAGTATGCTTTATGCACACACACACACACACACACACACACACACACACACACACACACACACACACACACACACACACACACACACACACACACACACACACACACACACACACACAGGGTGTAATAGCCTATGAAGTTTAAGGAATGACAAGGTTCACTCCTACTACGGTTTCCTACCCTGGAGGTGACCTCATGATGCTGACACAATGTTAACACAATGGAGACCTGTTCATTCAGCCTCAAGACCACAGTCATCAGAGGTACTGACTAACTTCCACCATGACGATACAACACAGTCACCAGCAGGTAGGAGGTACTGACTAACTTCCACCATGACGATACAACACAGTCACCAGCAGGTAGGAGGTACTGACTAACTTCCACCATGACGATACAACACAGTCACCAGCAGGTAGGAGGTACTGACTAACTTCCACCATGACGATACAACACAGTCACCAGCAGGTAGGAGGTACTGACTAACTTCCACCATGACGATACAACACAGTCACCAGCAGGTAGGAGGTACTGACTAACTTCCACCATGACGATACAACACAGTCACCAGCAGGTAGGAGGTACTGACTAACTTCCACCATGACGATACAACACAGTCACCAGCAGGTAGGAGGTACTGACTAACTTCCACCATGACGATACAACACAGTCACCAGCAGGTAGGAGGTACTGACTAACTTCCACCATGACGATACAACACAGTCACCAGCAGGTAGGAGGTACTGACTAACTTCCACCATGACGATACAACACAGTCACCAGCAGGTAGGAGGTACTGACTAACTTCCACCATGACGATACAACACAGTCACCAGCAGGTAGGAGGTACTGACTAACTTCCACCATGACGATACAACACAGTCACCAGCAGGTAGGAGGTACTGACTAACTTCCACCATGACGATACAACACAGTCACCAGCAGGTAGGAGGTACTGACTAACTTCCACCATGACGATACAACACAGTCACCAGCAGGTAGGAGGTACTGACTAACTTCCACCATGACGATACAACACAGTCACCAGCAGGTAGGAGGTACTGACTAACTACCACCATGACGATACAACACAGTCACCAGCAGGTAGGAGGTACTGACTAACTTCCACCATGACGATACAACACAGTCACCAGCAGGTAGGAGGTACTGACTAACTTCCACCATGACGATACAACACAGTCACCAGCAGGTAGGAGGTACTGACTAACTACCACCATGACGATACAACACAGTCACCAGCAGGTAGGAGGTACTGACTAACTTCCACCATGACGATACAACACAGTCACCAGCAGGTAGGAGGTACTGACTAACTTCCACCATGACGATACAACACAGTCACCAGCAGGTAGGAGGTACTGACTAACTTTCACCATGACGATACAACACAGTCACCAGCAGGTAGGAGGTACTGACTAACTTTCACCATGACGATACAACACAGTCACCAGCAGGTAGGAGGTACAGACTAACTTCCACCATGACGATACAACACAGTCACCAGCAGGTAGGAGGTACTGACTAACTTTCACCATGACGATACAACACAGTCATCAGCAGGTAGGAGGTACTGACTAACGTCCACCATGACGATACAACACAGTCACCAGCAGGTAGGAGGTACTGACTAACGTCCACCATGACGATACAACACAGTCACCAGCAGGTAGGAGGTACTGACTAACTTCCACCATGACGATACAACACAGTCACCAGCAGGTAGGAGGTACTGACTAACTTCCACCATGACGATACAACACAGTCACCAGCAGGTAGGAGGTACTGACTAACTTCCACCATGACGATACAACACAGTCACCAGCAGGTAGGAGGTACTGACTAACTTCCACCATGACGATACAACACAGTCATCAGCAGGTAGGAGGTACTGACTAACTTCCACCATGACGATACAACACAGTCACCAGCAGGTAGGAGGTACTGACTAACTTCCACCATGACGATACAACACAGTCACCAGCAGGTAGGAGGTACTGACTAACTTCCACCATGACGATACAACAGTCACCAGCAGGTAGGAGGTACTGACTAACTTCCACCATGACGATACAACACAGTCACCAGCAGGTAGGAGGTACTGACTAACTTCCACCATGACGATACAACACAGTCACCAGCAGGTAGGAGGTACTGACTAACTTCCACCATGACGATACAACACAGTCACCAGCAGGTAGGAGGTACTGACTAACTTCCACCATGACGATACAACACAGTCACCAGCAGGTAGGAGGTACTGACTAACTTTCACCATGACGATACAACACAGTCATCAGCAGGTAGGAGGTACTGACTAACGTCCACCATGACGATACAACACAGTCACCAGCAGGTAGGAGGTACTGACTAACGTCCACCATGACGATACAACACAGTCACCAGCAGGTAGGAGGTACTGACTAACGTCCACCATGACGATACAACACAGTCACCAGCAGGTAGGAGGTACTGACTAACGTCCACCATGACGATACAACACAGTCACCAGCAGGTAGGAGGTACTGACTAACTTCCACCATGACGATACAACACAGTCACCAGCAGGTAGGAGGTACTGACTAACTTCCACCATGACGATACAACACAGTCACCAGCAGGTAGGAGGTACTGACTAACTTCCACCATGACGATACAACACAGTCACCAGCAGGTAGGAGGTACTGACTAACTTCCACCATGACGATACAACACAGTCATCAGCAGGTAGGAGGTACTGACTAACTTCCACCATGACGATACAACACAGTCACCAGCAGGTAGGAGGTACTGACTAACTTCCACCATGACGATACAACACAGTCACCAGCAGGTAGGAGGTACTGACTAACTTCCACCATGACGATACAACAGTCACCAGCAGGTAGGAGGTACTGACTAACTTCCACCATGACGATACAACACAGTCACCAGCAGGTAGGAGGTACTGACTAACTTCCACCATGACGATACAACACAGTCACCAGCAGGTAGGAGGTACTGACTAACTTCCACCATGACGATACAACACAGTCACCAGCAGGTAGGAGGTACTGACTAACTTCCACCATGACTGTCACGTTCCTGACCTGTTTTCTCTTGTTTTGTATGTGTTTAGTTGGTCAGGGCGTGAGTTGGGATGGGCAGTCTGTGTTGTTTGTTCTATGTGGGAGTGTGTTGGTTAATTAGCCTTATATGGTTCTCAATCAGGGACAGGTGTTATTCATTTCCTCTGATTGAGAATCATATATAGGTAGGCTGTTTTACACTGTTAGTTTGTGGGTGATTGTCTTCCGTGTCTGTGTATGTTGCGCCACACGGGACTGTTTTCGGTATGTTTGTTCGTTCGGTTTTTGTGTAGTCTGTTTTCCCGGTTCGTGCGTTCTTCGTGTTACATGTAAGTTCTTACGTTCAGGTCAGTCTACATCGTTTATTGTTTTGTTAGTTAGTCAAGTATAGTTTGTTTTCGTCTTGTTTAAATAAATATCATGTCATATCACAACGCTGCGCCTTGGTCGAATCACTACTCCTCCTCTTCGTATGAAGAGGAGGAGGAACACCGTTACAATGACGATACAACACAGTCACCAGCAGGTAGGAGGTACTGACTAACGTCCACCATGACGATACAACACAGTCACCAGCAGGTAGGAGGTACTGACTAACTTCCACCATGACGATACAACACAGTCACCAGCAGGTAGGAGGTACTGACTAACTTCCACCATGACGATACAACACAGTCACCAGCAGGTAGGAGGTACTGACTAACTTCCACCATGACGATACAACACAGTCACCAGCAGGTAGGAGGTACTGACTAACGTCCACCATGACGATACAACACAGTCACCAGCAGGTAGGAGGTACTGACTAACTTCCACCATGACGACACAACACAGTCACCAGCAGGTAGGAGGTACTGACTAACGTCCACCATGACGATACAACACAGTCACCAGCAGGTAGGAGGTACTGACTAACTTCCACCATGACGATACAACACAGTCACCAGCAGGTAGGAGGTACTGACTAACTTCCACCATGACGATACAACACAGTCACCAGCAGGTAGGAGGTACTGACTAACTTCCACCATGACGATACAACACAGTCACCAGCAGGTAGGAGGTACTGACTAACTTCCACCATGACGATACAACACAGTCACCAGCAGGTAGGAGGTACTGACTAACTTCCACCATGACGATACAACACAGTCACCAGCAGGTAGGAGGTACTGACTAACTTCCACCATGACGATACAACACAGTCACCAGCAGGTAGGAGGTACTGACTAACTTCCACCACGACGATACAACACAGTCACCAGCAGGTAGGAGGTACTGACTAACTTCCACCACGACGATACAACACAGTCACCAGCAGGTAGGAGGTACTGACTAACTTCCACCATGACGATACAACACAGTCACCAGCAGGTAGGAGGTACTGACTAACTTCCACCATGACGATACAACACAGTCACCAGCAGGTAGGAGGTACTGACTAACTTCCACCATGACGATACAACACAGTCACCAGCAGGTAGGAGGTACTGACTAACTTCCACCATGACGATACAACACAGTCACCAGCAGGTAGGAGGTACTGACTAACTTCCACCATGACGGTACAACACAGTCACCAGCAGGTAGGAGGTACTGACTAACTTCCACCATGACGATACAACACAGTCACCAGCAGGTAGGAGGTACTGACTAACTTCCACCATGACGATACAACACAGTCACCAGCAGGTAGGAGGTACTGACTAACTTCCACCATGACGATACAACACAGTCACCAGCAGGTAGGATGTACTGACTAACTTCCACCATGACGATACAACACAGTCACCAGCAGGTAGGAGGTACTGACTAACTTCCACCATGACGATACAACACAGTCACCAGCAGGTAGGAGGTACTGACTAACTACCACCATGACGATACAACACAGTCACCAGCAGGTAGGAGGTACTGACTAACTTCCACCATGACGATACAACACAGTCACCAGCAGGTAGGAGGTACTGACTAACTTCCACCATGACGATACAACACAGTCACCAGCAGGTAGGAGGTACTGACTAACTTCCACCATGACGATACAACACAGTCACCAGCAGGTAGGAGGTACTGACTAACTTCCACCATGACGATACAACACAGTCACCAGCAGGTAGGAGGTACTGACTAACTTCCACCATGACGATACAACACAGTCACCAGCAGGTAGGAGGTACTGACTAACGTCCACCATGATGATACAACACAACACAGTCACCAGCAGGTAGGAGGTACTGACTAACGTCCACCATGATGATACAACACAACACAGTCACCAGCAGGTAGGAGGTACTGACTAACTTCCACCATGACGGTACAACACAGTCACCAGCAGGTAGGAGGTACTGACTAACTTCCACCATGACGATACAACACAGTCCCCAGCAGGTAGGAGGTACTGACTAACGTCCACCATGATGATACAACACAGTCACCAGCAGGTAGGAGGTACTGACTAACGTCCACCATGATGATACAACACAACACAGTCACCAGCAGGTAGGAGGTACTGACTAACGTCCACCATGATGATACAACACAACACAGTCACCAGCAGGTAGGAGGTACTGACTAACTTCCACCATGATGATACAACACAAGGCTCATATCCCTGAAGCATCGTGCTGACGGAGAACAGAAAAACACATTTTAATACCCGTTTTACTGCTTAAATGGCAATCTGGGATTCAAACCACAACACAGCAGATGACCTTTGTTTTGGTAAACAGCTGAGGGATGGGTCTGTAGTGGATCTATAACCACATAAATATAGGCATCGTTTATGTGGTGGGGTCATGGGGTCAGTTACCTCGGTCTACGCTACTGTGCAAATCATGAGGTTGATAACTAAATCAATATGCTTGCATAATGGAGGGGAGAGGAGGACATTGACAGTAGATACAAACCATTAGTGTATTATTCAGTGCACACTACGGCGGAGGGTGGAAAACATGGCAGGTTGACGTTTACTGGGAGGAATCTTGTCCTTATAAATGCCAGGCCTACATTGGATGAGAGATTCTCACACTGTGTTCACAACCCACTGGGTCTCCTAGGGCCTGTTAATGAGGCTGTGTTCACAACCCACTGGGTCTCCTAGGGCCTGTTAATGAGGCTGTGTACACAACCCACTGGGTCTCCTAGGGCCTGTTAATGAGGCTGTGTTCACAACCCACTGGGTCTCCTAGGGCCTGTTAATGAGGCTGTGTTCACAACCCACTGGGTCTCCTAGGGCCTGTTAATGAGGCTGTGTTCACAACCCACTGGGTCTCCTAGGGCCTGTTAATGAGGCTGTGTTCACAACCCACTGGGTCTCCTAGGGCCTGATAATGAGGCTGTGTTCACAACCCACTGGGTCTCCTAGGGCCTGTTAATGAGGCTGTGTTCACAACCCACTGGGTCTCCTCGGGCCTGTTAATGAGGCTGTGTTCACAACCCACTGGGTCTCCTAGGGCCTGTTAATGAGGCTGTGTTCACAACCCGCTGGGTCTCCTAGGGCCTGTTAATGAGGCTGTATTCACAACCCACTGGGTCTCCTAGGGCATGTTAATGAGGCTGTGTTCACAACCCACTGGGTCTCCTAGGGCCTGTTAATGAGGTGTGTTCACAACCCGCTGGGTCTCCTAGGGCCTGTTAATGAGGCTGTGTTCACAACCCGCTGGGTCTCCTAGGGCCTGTTAATGAGGCTGTGTTCACAACCCACTGGGTCTCCTAGGGCCTGTTAATGAGGCTGTGTTCACAACCCACTGGGTCTCCTAGGGCCTGTTAATGAGGCTGTGTTCACAACCCACTGGGTCTCCTAGGGCCTGTTAATGAGGCTGTGTTCACAACCCACTGGGTCTCCTAGGGCCTGTTAATGAGGTGTGTTCACAACCCACTGGGTCTCCTAGGGCCTGTTAATGAGGCTGTGTTCACAACCCACTGGGTCTCCTAGGGCCTGTTAATGAGGTGTGTTCACAACCCACTGGGTCTCCTAGGGCCTGTTAATGAGGCTGTGTACACAACCCACTGGGTCACCTAGGGCCTGTTAATGAGGCTGTGTTCACAACCCACTGGGTCTCCTAGGGCCTGTTAATGAGGCTGTGTTCACAACCCACTGGGTCTCCTAGGGCCTGTTAATGAGGCTGTGTTCACAAGCCACTGGGTCTCCTAGGGCCTGTTAATGAGGCTGTGTTCACAACCCACTGGGTCTCCTAGGGCCTGTTAATGGGGCTGTGTTCACAAGCCACTGGGTCTCCTAGGGCCTGTTAATGAGGCTGTGTTCACAACCCACTGGGTCTCCTAGGGCCTGTTAATGAGGCTGTGTTCACAACCCACTGGGTCACCTAGGGCCTGTTAATGAGGCTGTGTTCACAACCCACTGGGTCTCCTAGGACCTGTTAATGAGGCTGTGTTCACAACCCACTGGGTCTCCTAGGGCCCGTTAATGAGGCTGTGTTCACAACCCACTGGGTCTCCTAGGGCCTGTTAATGAGGCTGTAGAACCAGGCAGAACAGCTGGGTCTACTAGGACCGGTTAATGAGGCTGTAGAACCAGGCAGAATAGCTGGGTCTACTAGGACCTGTTAATGAGGCTGTGGAACCAGGCAGAATAGCTGGGTCTACTAGGACTGGTCAATGAGGCTGTGGAACCAGGCAGAATAGCTGGGTCTACTAGGACCGGTTAATGAGGCTGTGGAACCAGGCAGAATAGCTGGGTCTACTAGGACCGGTTAATGAGGCTGTGGAACCAGGCAGAATAGCTGGGTCTCCTAGGGCCCGTTAATGAGGCTGTGTTCACAACCCACTGGGTCTCCTAGGGCCTGTTAATGAGGCTGTAGAACCAGGCAGAACAGCTGGGTCTACTAGGACCGGTTAATGAGGCTGTAGAACCAGGCAGAATAGCTGGGTCTACTAGGACCTGTTAATGAGGCTGTGGAACCAGGCAGAATAGCTGGGTCTACTAGGACTGGTCAATGAGGCTGTGGAACCAGGCAGAATAGCTGGGTCTACTAGGACCGGTTAATGAGGCTGTGGAACCAGGCAGAATAGCTGGGTCTACTAGGACCGGTTAATGAGGCTGTGGAACCAGGCAGAATAGCTGGGTCTACTAGGACCGGTTAATGAGGCTGTGGAACCAGGCAGAATAGCTGGGTCTACTAGGACCGGTTAATGAGGTTGTGGAACCAGGCAGAATAGCTGGGTCTACTAGGACCGGTTAATGAGGCTGTAGAACCAGGCAGAATAGCTGGGTCTACTAGGACCGGTTAATGAGGCTGTGGAACCAGGCAGAATAGCTGGGTCTACTAGGGCCTGTTAATGAGGCTGTGGAACCAGGCAGAATAGCTGGGTCTACTAGGACTGGTCAATGAGGCTGTAGAACCAGGCAGAACAGCTGGGTCTACTAGGACTGGTCAATGAGGCTGTAGAACCAGGCAGAACAGCTGGGTCTACTAGGACTGGTCAATGAGGCTGTAGAACCAGGCAGAACAGCTGGGTCTACTAGGACCGGTTAATGAGGCTGTAGAACCAGGCAGAACAGCTGGGTCTACTAGGACCGGTTAATGAGGCTGTGGAACCAGGCAGAATAGCTGGGTCTACTAGGACCGGGTTAATGAGGCTGTAGAACCAGGCAGAACAGCTGGGTCTACTAGGACCGGTTAATGAGGCTGTAGAACCAGGCAGAACAGCTGGGTCTACTAGAACCGGTTAATGAGGCTGTGGAACCAGGCAGAATAGCTGGGTCTACTAGGACCGGTTAATGAGGCTGTAGAACCAGGCAGAATAGCTGGGTCTACTAGGACCGGTTAATGAGGCTGTGGAACCAGGCAGAATAGCTGGGTCTACTAGGACCGGGTTAATGAGGCTGTAGAACCAGGCAGAACAGCTGGGTCTACTAGGACCGGGTTAATGAGGCTGTAGAACCAGGCAGAATAGCTGGGTCTACTAGGACCGGGTTAATGAGGTTGTGGAACCAGGCAGAATAGTGCTAGTACCTCAGGTTTTGATCCTCAGCTAAGTATTGATTACCTCACTGTAAAGCTAGATCCCATCCCAAATGGCACCCTATTCCCTATAACGTGTGCTACTTTTGACCAGGGCCCGTTGGGTTAGTCGGTGGGTAGGCGGCTAACTAGTTGCTGCTTGTGCCCACATGGATAAGACTTGTACATTTAGAAGCCATCTCTATTTAAACAGTGAGTGGTGAGTTGGGCCGTAGCTGTAACGGCTGTCGTAGTCGTTCTCCTCCTCAGACGAGGAGGAGCATGGATCGGACCAAGATGCGGATTGGTAAGTATTCATTATTTAATGGAAAAACAACAAACACTACAAAATACAAAAACCAACAAACGTGACTAACCCGAAACAGTCCTGTGTGGCCCAAACACTGAGACAGGAACAAACACCCACCAAACACAAGTGAAACCCAGGCTGCCTTAGTATGACTCTCAATCAGGGACAACGATTCACAGCTGTCTCTGATTGAGAATCATACCAGGCCGAACACAAAATCCCAACATAGAAAATCAACCATAGACAACCCACCCAACTCACGCCCTGACCAACTAAAATAAATACAAAACAAAGGAAAACAGGTCAGGAACGTGACAGTAGCCTGAATGATGGCTGTACAACGTTGACCTCATATCAGGGAACTGCTACAACTTGTCTTCAATTAGACATGAAATCAGTTTCACTTCTGTATTGTAATCCGAAACAATCTCGTAACATTTGTTTGCCACATGCAACTGTAATGAATCCACGGCTGCCAATCAACAGTTGGCCAGATGGCATTTAAAAGCATAAACTCAATGTTCTCATTTTAAAGGATCCTGTGATATTCTCCACCACATTCCTCACTCTCTGCTCTGGCCTTCGTTAGAAATAACAGTTTCACTTCTCAGTAATACTTGACTTAGTGTGTGTCCCAAATACCACCCTAGTCCCTATGTAGTGCACTACGTTTGACCAGGGCCAATAGCACTCTGGTAAAAAAGTAGTGTACTACATAGGGAATAGGGTGCCAGTGGTGCTACAGTTCCTATCACAGATCTCAGCTTTTAAGAGGATAAAAACACCCAGTACTCTCCGATCCAGACAGGCAAGACAGATGGGTATTCTGCCCTACCAAGCAGAAAACACCCAGTACTCTGTGATCCAGGCAGGCAAGACAGATGGGTATTCTGCCCTACCAAGCAGAAAACACCCAGTACTCTGTGATCCAGGCAGGCAAGACAGATGGGTATTCTGCCCCACCAAGCAGAAAACACCCAGTACTCTGTGATCCAGACAGGCAAGACAGATGGGTATTCTGCCCTACCAAGCAGAAAACACCCAGTACTCTGTGATCCAGACAGGCAAGACAGATGGGTATTCTGCCCTACCAAGCAGAAAACACCCAGTACTCTGTGATCCAGACAGGCAAGACAGATGGGTATTCTGCCCTACCAAGCAAAAAACACCCAGTACTCTGTGATCCAGACAGGCAAGACAGATGGGTATTCTGCCCTACCAAGCAGAAAACACCCAGTACTCTGTGATCCAGACAGGCAAGACAGATGGGTATTCTGCCCTACCAAGCAGAAAACACCCAGTACTCCGTGATCCAGGCAGGCAAGACAGATGGGTATTCTGCCCTACCAAGCAAAAAACACCCAGTACTCTGTGATCCAGACAGGAAAGACAGATGGGTATTCTGCCCTACCAAGCAGAAAACACCCAGTACTCTGTGATCCAGACAGGCAAGACAGATGGGTATTCTGCCCTACCAAGCAGAAAACACCCAGTACTCTCCGATCCAGACAGGCAAGACAGATGGGTATTCTGCCCTACCAAGCAGAAAACACCCAGTACTCTGTGATCCAGACAGGCAAGACAGATGGGTATTCTGCCCTACCAAGCAGAAAACACCCAGTACTCTCCGATCCAGACAGGCAAGACAGATGGGTATTCTGCCCTACCAAGCAGAAAACACCCAGTACTCTGTGATCCAGGCAGGCAAGACAGATGGGTATTCTGCCCTACCAAGCAGAAAACACCCAGTACTCTGTGATCCAGGCAGGCAAGACAGATGGGTATTCTGCCCCACCAAGCAGAAAACACCCAGTACTCTGTGATCCAGACAGGCAAGACAGATGGGTATTCTGCCCTACCAAGCAGAAAACACCCAGTACTCTGTGATCCAGACAGGCAAGACAGATGGGTATTCTGCCCTACCAAGCAGAAAACACCCAGTACTCTGTGATCCAGACAGGCAAGACAGATGGGTATTCTGCCCTACCAAGCAAAAAACACCCAGTACTCTGTGATCCAGACAGGCAAGACAGATGGGTATTCTGCCCTACCAAGCAGAAAACACCCAGTACTCTGTGATCCAGACAGGCAAGACAGATGGGTATTCTGCCCTACCAAGCAGAAAACACCCAGTACTCCGTGATCCAGGCAGGCAAGACAGATGGGTATTCTGCCCTACCAAGCAAAAAACACCCAGTACTCTGTGATCCAGACAGGAAAGACAGATGGGTATTCTGCCCTACCAAGCAGAAAACACCCAGTACTCTGTGATCCAGACAGGCAAGACAGATGGGTATTCTGCCCTACCAAGCAGAAAACACCCAGTACTCTCCGATCCAGACAGGCAAGACAGATGGGTATTCTGCCCTACCAAGCAGAAAACACCCAGTACTCTGTGATCCAGACAGGCAAGACAGATGGGTATTCTGCCCTACCAAGCAGAAAACACCCAGTACTCTCCGATCCAGACAGGCAAGACAGATGGGTATTCTGCCCTACCAAGCAGAAAACACCCAGTACTCTGTGATCCAGACAGGCGAGACAGATGGGTATTCTGCCCTACCAAGCAGAAAACACCCAGTACTCTGTGATCCAGACAGGCAAGACAGATGGGTATTCTGCCCTACCAAGCAGAAAACACCCAGTACTCTGTGATCCAGACAGGCAAGACAGATGGGTATTCTGCCCCACCAAGCAGAAAACACCCAGTACTCTGTGATCCAGACAGGCAAGACAGATGGGTATTCTGCCCTACCAAGCAAAAAACACCCAGTACTCTGTGATCCAGACAGGCAAGACAGATGGGTATTCTGCCCTACCAAGCAAAAAACACTCAGTACTCTGTGATCCAGACAGGCAAGACAGATGGGTATTCTGCCCTACCAAGCAGAAAACACCCAGTACTCTGTGATCCAGACAGGCAAGATAGATGGGTATTCTGCCCTACCAAGCAGAAAACACCCAGTACTCTGTGATCCAGACAGGCAAGACAGATGGGTATTCTGCCCTACCAAGCAGAAAACACCCAGTACTCTGTGATCCAGACAGGCAAGACAGATGGGTATTCTGCCCTACCAAGCAGAAAACACCCAGTACTCTGTGATCCAGACAGGCAAGACAGATGGGTATTCTGCCCTACCAAGCAAAAAACACCCAGTACTCTGTGATCCAGACAGGCAAGACAGATGGGTATTCTGCCCTACCAAGCAAAAAACACTCAGTACTCTGTGATCCAGACAGGCAAGACAGATGGGTATTCTGCCCTACCAAGCAGAAAACACCCAGTACTCTGTGATCCAGACAGGCAAGACAGATGGGTATTCTGCCCTACCAAGCAGAAAACACCCAGTACTCTCCGATCCAGACAGGCAAGACAGATGGGTATTCTGCCCTACCAAGCAGAAAACACCCAGTACTCTGTGATCCAGGCAGGCAAGACAGATGGGTATTCTGCCCTACCAAGCAGAAAACACCCAGTACTCTGTGATCCAGGCAGGCAAGACAGATGGGTATTCTGCCCCACCAAGCAGAAAACACCCAGTACTCTGTGATCCAGACAGGCAAGACAGATGGGTATTCTGCCCTACCAAGCAGAAAACACCCAGTACTCTGTGATCCAGACAGGCAAGACAGATGGGTATTCTGCCCTACCAAGCAGAAAACACCCAGTACTCTGTGATCCAGACAGGCAAGACAGATGGGTATTCTGCCCCACCAAGCAGAAAACACCCAGTACTCTGTGATCCAGACAGGCAAGACAGATGGGTATTCTGCCCTACCAAGCAGAAAACACCCAGTACTCTGTGATCCAGACAGGCAAGACAGATGGGTATTCTGCCCTACCAAGCAGAAAACACCCAGTACTCTGTGATCCAGACAGGCAAGACAGATGGGTATTCTGCCCTACCAAGCAGAAAACACCCAGTACTCTGTGATCCAGACAGGCAAGACAGATGGGTATTCTGCCCTACCAAGCAGAAAACACCCAGTACTCTCCGATCCAGACAGGCAAGACAGATGGGTATTCTGCCCCACCAAGCAGAAAACACCCAGTACTCTCCGATCCAGACAGGCAAGACAGATGGGTATTCTGCCCTACCAAGCAGAAAACACCCAGTACTCTGTGATCCAGACAGGCAAGACAGATGGGTATTCTGCCCTACCAAGCAGAAAACACCCAGTACTCTGTGATCCAGACAGGCAAGACAGATGGGTATTCTGCCCTACCAAGCAGAAAACACCCAGTACTCTGGGATCCAGACAGGCAAGACAGATGGGTATTCTGCCCTACCAAGCAGAAAACACCCAGTACTCTGTGATCCAGACAGGCAAGACAGATGGGTATTCTGCCCTACCAAGCAAAAAAAGCAGTAACTGCTCATTTGGTTGAAAAAGAGTTAATGTCATTTTTTCTACATTAAATACATGCTTAATCATGTGGATGTATCCTGCCTCTATTGTATTGTGTTCAGGACAAAATGGGGGTCATGTTCGCAGTAACTGGATAAAGTTACTGTGAAACCAAGGTAAATAAAAGACATTTCTTTCTCATTTCCACACGATGAGCAATGACTGCCTTTTTGCTTGGACAGTATTGTCTGTTTCCTTTAGATTAAAACAACAAATAGCCTACAAGGAATAAGTGCTCTATTTCAATCCGTATCGCGGAAGTGACCACGTGATTGAAATTTAAAGGCAATGTTCCTACATGTTAGAGGACACTGCATTCACAGTAAACGCTTCACATTTCGGCTCAAATCCGGAAATAACCTTTACATTTCTCTGGTCTGTCGCCCTAATTCTTTAATACGCAGCAGAGCAACCTCTCTCAGAGCTCATTTACATCAGGCTATACACTGGACAGAAAACAAAGCCAAAATGGCCCCCAAAATCCTTATATACTAGTGCACTGTTTAACAGAATAGAGGGCCATTGTAGATGCAGCCGATGTCACAGAGACACTAGTTTAGAGAGACTAAAGTTCATAAAGTTCACCATGCAAGGAAATAAGCCTTTATATTGTCATTATTCCTTGTAGCTCCTTAGTATAATAAATGGCCTTTATAATGTCATTATTCCTTGTAGCTCCTAGTATAATAAATGGCCTTTATGATGTCATTATTCCTTGTAGCTCCTTAGTATAATAAATGGCCTTTATAATGTCATTATTCCTTGTAGCTCCTAGTATAATAAATGGCCTTTATGATGTCATTATTCCTTGTAGCTCCTTAGTATAATAAATGGCCTTTATGATGTCATTATTCCTTGTAGCTCCTAGTATAATAAATGGCCTTTATGATGTCATTGTAAACATCATTGTAACCTCCTGAACGTTCTGTAAACCGGCCACTGTTTTGGCAGCAGAATGCAAAGAACAACAGAAGCCAAAACCACATCAGGAAGATTATATTTATACAAGAGTCAGAAAGGCAAATAGGCAGGCTGAAGATAGTGAAACAGGCTGACTGAAGATAGTCAAATAGGCAGGCTGGAGATAGGCAAATAGGCAGGCTGGAGATAGTCAAACAGGCAGGCTGGAGATAGTCAAATAGGCAGGCTGGAGATAGTCAAATAGGCAGGCTGGAGATAGTCAAATAGGCAGGCTGGAGATAGTCAAATAGGCAGGCTGGAGATAGTCAAATAGGCAGGCTGGAGATAGTCAAATAGGCAGGCTGGAGATAGTCAAATAGGCAGGCTGGAGATAGTCAAATAGGCAGGCTGGAGATAGTCAAATAGGCAGGCTGGAGATAGTCAAATAGGCAGGCTGGAGATAGTCAAATAGGCAGGCTGGAGATAGTCAAATAGGCAGGCTGGAGATAGTCAAATAGGCAGGCTGAAGATAGTCAAATAGGCAGGCTGGAGATAGTCAAATAGGCAGGCTGGAGATAGTCAAATAGGCAGGCTGGAGATAGTCAAATAAGCAGGCTGGAGATAGTCAAATAGGCAGGCTGGAGATAGTCAAATAGGCAGGCTGGAGATAGTCAAATAGGCAGGCTGGAGATAGTCAAATAGCCTTGTAATGCATGATACATCTTGATGTTTGAACATTGAAAAAAAACAGAAATACCTTATTAACATAAGTATTCAGACCCTTTGCTATGAGACATGAAATTGAGCTCAGGTGCATCCTGTTTCCATTGATCATCCTTGAGATGTTTCTACAACTTGATTGGAGTCCACCTGTGGTAAATTCTATTGATTTGACATGATTTGGAAAGGCACACACCTGTCTATATAAGGTCCCACAGTTGACCATGCCATGAGGTCAAAGAAAATGTCCGTAGAGCTCCGAGACAGGATTATGTCGAGGTACAGATCTGGAGAAGGGTACCAAAGCTTTTCTGCAGCATTGAAGGTCCCCAAGAACACAGTGGCCTCCATCATTCTTAAATAGAAGAAGTTTGGAACCACCAAGACTCTTCCTAGATCTGGCCGCCCGGCCAAACTGAACAATCAGGGGAGAAGGGCCTTGGTCAGGGAGGTGACCAAGAACCCGATGGTCACTCTGACAGACCTCTAGAGTTCATCTCTGGAGATGGGAGAACCTTCCAGAAGGACAACCATCTCTGCAGCACTCCACCAATCAGGCCTTTATGGTAGAGTGGCCCGACGGAAGCCACTCCTCAGTAAAAGGCACATGACGGCCCGCTTGGAGTTTGCCAAAAGGCACCTAAAGACTCTCAGACCGTGAGAAACAAGATTCTCTGGTCTGATGGAACCAAGATTGAACTCTTTGGCCTGAATGCCAAGTGTCACATCTGGAGGAAACCTGGAACCATCCCTACGGTGAAGCATGGTGGTGACAGCATCATGCTGTGGGGATGTTTTTCAGCGGCAGGGACTGGGAGAATAGTCAGGATCGGGGGAAAGATGAAGGGAGCAAAGTACAGAGAGATCCTTGATGAAAACCTGCTCCAAAGAGCTCAGGACCTTAGACTGGGGCGAAGGTTCTCCTTCCAATAGGACAACGACCCTAAGCACAGAGCAAAGACAATGCAGGAGTGGCTTCGGGTTTCTGAATGTCCTTGAGTGGCCCAGCCAGAGCCCGGACTTGAACCCGATCGAACATCTCTGGAGAGACCTGAAAATAGCTGTGCAGCACAACCCACTGAAGACTCCCCATCCAACCTGACAGAGCTTGAGATGATCTGCAGAGAAGAATGGAAGAAACTCTTCAAATACAGG
Organism: Salvelinus namaycush; assembly: GCF_016432855.1. Taxonomy (NCBI): domain Eukaryota; kingdom Metazoa; phylum Chordata; class Actinopteri; order Salmoniformes; family Salmonidae; genus Salvelinus; species Salvelinus namaycush. The sequence goes on from NC_052311.1 coordinate 73,413,015, forward strand.
TGTGCCAAGCTTCATACCCAAGAAGACTCGAGGCTGTAATCGCTGCCAAAGGTGCTTCAACAAAGTACTGAGTAAAGGGTCTGAATACTTATGTAAATTGGATATTTCAGATTCTAAAAACCTGTTTTTGCTTCGTCATCATGGGGTATTGTGATGTCATTATAGGGTATTGTGATGTCATTATAGGGTATCGTGTTTAGATTGATGAAGGGAAAAAAACGATTTAATCTATTTTAGAATAAGGTTGTAACATAACAAAATGTGGAAAAAGTCAAGAGGTCTGAATACTTTCCGAAGTCACTGTAGCTCACTGCAATAATTAAACGAGTAACGGGTTACCTTCAGACGAGTCCCGTGACACTTGTGGGGGTCGTAGATCAAAACAGAGAACACATCGTGTTCGGTGGAAAGTGCATATTGGTTGTGTAGGCCAAACAGTTCAGACTCTACAGACGTTTTCGTGAGAAGATCAATTTTGGGGATGTCTCATGGTCTGACAAACACTGCAGTAGCTCTGCCTCCTTCCAACGCAGATGCAGAAGGCCGACATACAGTAGGCGGATGTGGTGGATTGAGACGCAGCCCACACCAAAAAAAACTGATATCTCAAGCTTAAACTGATGGATTTTCATAGGGATTTTTAAATGATGTTACTTAGATTGACACACGGGTGCATCAATAGACTCTTAAGGATTAAAGGCGCTACACACAGTATTTCTCCCCCATGTGGAAGCTAGGTGAACTACAAGAACACTAGACTGCATTCAAAACAAACCCCCCTGCATTCCATTTATCATTTTAGAACAATACAAAACATCCACATACAAAAGACAACATACAGACACAAACATCATCAACATCACCCTGCCCAGACCCACCTGTTCTCACCCCTATCTCAGAGACACAAACATCAACATCACCCTGCCCAGACCCACCTGTTCTCACCCTATCTCAGAGACACAAACATCAACATCACCCTGCCCAGACCCACCTGTTCTCACCCCTATCTCAGAGACACAAACATCAACATCTCCCTGCCCAGACCCACCTGTTCTCAACCCTATCTCAGAGACACACACATCAACATCACCCTGCCCTGACCCAGCTGTTCTCACCCCTATCTCAGAGACACAAACATCAACATCACCCTGCCCAGACCCACCTGTTCTCACCCCTATCTCAGAGACACAAACATCAACATCACCCTGCCCAGACCCACCTGTTCTCACCCCTATCTCAGAGACACACACATCAACATCACCCTGCCCAGACCCACCTGTTCTCAACCCTATCTCAGAGACACAACCATCAACATCACCCTGCCCAGACCCACCTGTTCTCACCCCTATCTCAGAGACACAACCATCAACATCACCCTGCCCAGACCCACCTGTTCTCACCCCTATCTCAGAGACACAAACATCAACATCACCCTGCCCAGACCCACCTGTTCTCACCCCTATCTCAGAGACACACACATCAACATCACCCTGCCCTGACCCAGCTGTTCTCACCCCTATCTCAGAGACACAAACATCAACATCTCCCTGCCCAGACCCACCTGTTCTCACCCCTATCTCCAGTACCTGCTCTACTTTCCGCCACATTTCCTCAAATTGCATCATTTTGTTCCCCTCCGTCGCCCCCACGCTCTTTCACTATGTAGATACTGAAGCATATTCTTTTTTTCATTGTCTTAAAGATGGAAGATTAGTTGGTTTCCAATTTTTAAGTATCCATTTTTTCAAGATAATTGATGAGAATAATATCGTCCAACCGATCGGGTATCTAACTGCACCCCAATATGTTACGTCTTGAAATATGCAGACAGACCGATTCAATTAAGTGAAAAATTATTTCTTAGTTGTTAATTTTCTCGAAATCTAAAGGCACAACCTAGATTTGAGCCAATGTCTTAAGTAGTCGAACATGTTCTTACTACAACCAGTGACAAACTGACACGTTTGAATTGGTCGAAAACGACTTTATATCAAAGGAGTACCTTCGATTTGACGGCCTGCACCATGTGCAGTTCAGCGCTAGACGACCGTTAGACCAGTGTCACGTTCCTGACCTGTTTTCTGTTGTTTTGTATGTGTTTAGTTGGTCAGGGCGTGAGTTGGGGTGGGTAGTCTATGTTATGTGTTTTCTATGTTGGGTTAATGGTTTGCCTGGTATGGTTCTCAATTAGAGGCAGGTGTTTGACGTTTCCTCTGATTGAGAGCCATATTAAGGTAGGTTGTTCTCACTGTGTGTTTGTGGGTGATTGTTCCTGTGTCTGTGTTTACCACATGGGACTGTTTCATTTGTTCGTTCGTTTTAGGTAGTCTGTTCCTGTTCGTGCGTTCTTCGTCTATATGTAAGTTTGTTTGTTTCAGGTCTGTTGCCTTCGTTTATTGTTTTGTAGTTTGTTCTAGTGTTTTGTCAGTGTTTCGTCTTTCATTTAATAAATGAGTATGTATTCATCACCCGCTGCGCCTTGGTCCGTTCATTCACCACAAGACGAACGTAACAGAATCACCCACCTTTTTTTTTTTTTTTTTTAATTAAACAATAAACAATGAACATTAACAAATAACAAAATAACAAAAAACGTGAAAGCCGAGACAGTCCTATCTGGTGCAGAACACAAACACAGAGACAGGAAACAACCACCCACAATCCCCAACACAAAACAAGCCACCTATATATGATTCTCAATCAGGGACAACGATTGACAGCTGTCTCTGATTGAGAACCATATTAGGCTGAACACAGAAACAGACGAACTAGACACACAACATAGAATACCCACCCCAACTCACGCCCTGACCAACTAAACACATACAAAACAACAGAAAACAGGTCAGGAACGTGACAACCAGATGACGTGTTGCTGTGCACGAGCTTAGCTAGCTAACGTCGCCATGACATCGCCTAGAAGCGTGATCGAGGATTTCTATTGGAGAAGCAGTTTCTGCTTATCTTCATACTGTACTGTCTTTGGTAACACGGTGGAGACTCGTGCTTCAGTTTTTACTTTCGGTTTCGTCCACCAGGTTTAAACATCTGTAAAAACGATATTGTTTGTTATTGAAACTATATCTCCCCGTGATTTAGATGGTACAATGATTCCCTATACTACTCAGCTGGTGTTTTCTCACAAACTGAAAGTGAGTGAACTGTGTAGAATTTTAGCAACCAGGAAATGACAACGTTGATTGTTTGCCCCGGTTTCCACTAGATAAAATAAAGTCGAAACAGTTTTCCCATTTTGACAACAGAAGCCGGGCCTGGCGGGAGAAATCAATATTCCAGCCAATCACAACACTGGCGGGGTAAGTGATATTGTGAAACATCATTCCACTATTAATGCAGATACATGACACTTGACGAATGACTGTCAAGTGTCAATGTGCAGCGGTTAGGACGGAGTCAGGCGCAGGACACATAACTGAGTAAAAGACGTACTTTACTCGAAAAGAAACAACAACATTTCCACGCAGGGAAAAACACACCAGCTCACAGAAGTCTTGAACACTAAACAAAGAACAAACACGCACAAAACCATGTGGGAACTAAAGGGTTAAACAGGGAATAAATTATAACGTAATGGGAACCAAGTGTGTACAATCAAGACAAAACAAATGGAAAAAGAAACGTAGATCGGTGGCAGTTGGAAAGCCGGTGACGTCGACCGCCGAACGCCGCCCGAACAAGGAGAGGCACCAACTTTGGCGGAAGTCGTGACAATAACGTGCTGCTGTAAATGCACTCATCTGATTACCTGCTACTTAAAGAAGTCTTTGTGGGAGAAGAACATAACGATGGATATGGATAATTGGCCCGGGTCCAAATCCATATCCCTTTTAATACCACACATGTGTTTTTTTTAGGTTGAATCTGTCGTTCTGCCCCTGAACAAGGCAGTTAACCCACTGTTCCCCGGGCGCCGAAGACGTGGATGTTGATTAAGGCAGCCCCCCCCCCCCCCCCCCCTCAGATTCAGAGGGTTAAATGCGGAAGACACATTTCAGTTGAAGGCATTCAGTTGTACAACTGACTAGGTATCCCCCCCCCCCCCCCTTTCCCTTGTATTCCTTCTGGCTTATCAACACTCTATAACCAGCTGTCTGGTATCCTTCTGGCTTATCAACACTCTATAACCAGCTGTCTGGTATCCTTCTGGCTTATCAACACTCTATAACCAGCTGTCTGGTATCCTTCTGGCTTATCAACACTCTATAACCAGCTGTCTGGTATCCTTCTGGCTTATCAACACTCTATAACCAGCTGTCTGGTATCCTTCTGGCTTATCAACACTCTATAACCAGCTGTCTGGTATCCTTCTGGCTTATCAACACTCTATAACCAGCTGTCTGGTATCCTTCTGGCTTATCAACACTCTATAACCAGCTGTCTGGTATCCTTCTGGCTTATCAACACTCTACAACCAGCTGTCTGGTATCCTTCTGGCTTATCAACACTCTATAACCAGCTGTCTGGTATCCTTCTGGCTTATCAACACTCTATAACCAGCTGTCTGGTATCCTTCTGGCTTATCAACACTCTACAACCAGCTGTCTGGTATCCTTCTGGCTTATCAACACTCTATAACCAGCTGTCTGGTATCCTTCTGGCTTATCAACACTCTACAACCAGCTGTCTGGTATCCTTCTGGCTTATCAACACTCTATAACCAGCTGTCTGGTATCCTTCTGGCTTATCAACACTCTATAACCAGCTGTCTGGTATCCTTCTGGCTTATCAACACTCTATAACCAGCTGTCTGGTATCCTTCTGGCTTATCAACACTCTACAACCAGCTGTCTGGTATCCTTCTGGCTTATCAACACTCTATAACCAGCTGTCTGGTATCCTTCTGGCTTATCAACACTCTATAACCAGCTGTCTGGTATCCTTCTGGCTTATCAACACTCTATAACCAGCTGTCTGGTATCCTTCTGGCTTATCAACACTCTATAACCAGCTGTCTGGTATCCTTCTGGCTTATCAACACTCTATAACCAGCTGTCTGGTATCCTTCTGGCTTATCAACACTCTATAACCAGCTGTCTGGTATCCTTCTGGCTTATCAACACTCTATAACCAGCTGTCTGGTATCCTTCTGGCTTATCAACACTCTATAACCAGCTGTCTGGTATCCTTCTGGCTTATCAACACTCTACAACCAGCTGTCTGGTATCCTTCTGGCTTATCAACACTCTATAACCAGCTGTCTGGTATCCTTCTGGCTTATCAACACTCTATAACCAGCTGTCTGGTATCCTTCTGGCTTATCAACACTCTATAACCAGCTGTCTGGTATCCTTCTGGCTTATCAACACTCTATAACCAGCTGTCTGGTATCCTTCTGGCTTATCAACACTCTACAACCAGCTGTCTGGTATCCTTCTGGCTTATCAACACTCTATAACCAGCTGTCTGGTATCCTTCTGGCTTATCAACACTCTATAACCAGCTGTCTGGTATCCTTCTGGCTTATCAACACTCTACAACCAGCTGTCTGGTATCCTTCTGGCTTATCAACACTCTATAACCAGCTGTCTGGTATCCTTCTGGCTTATCAACACTCTATAACCAGCTGTCTGGTATCCTTCTGGCTTATCAACACTCTACAACCAGCTGTCTGGTATCCTTCTGGCTTATCAACACTCTATAACCAGCTGTCTGGTATCCTTCTGGCTTATCAACACTCTATAACCAGCTGTCTGGTATCCTTCTGGCTTATCAACACTCTACAACCAGCTGTCTGGTATAGCTAAGTGAAGAGCAACATCTTGCACCAAGAGAAAGTATGTTTATTGTGGTTTTGTGGACTTTATTTTGGTTTAGCACTGTAAACATGACTTGTGTATTTTGGTTTAACACTGTAAAAATGACTTGTTTATTTTGGTTTAACACTGTAAACATGACTTGTTTATTTTGGTTTAACACTGTAAAAATGACTTGTTTATTTTGGTTTAACACTGTAAAAATGACTTGTTTATTTTGGTTTAACACTGTAAACATGACTTGTTTATTGTGGTTTAACACTGTAAAAATGACTTGTTTATTGTGGTTTAACACTGTAAACATGACTTGTTTTGTTGTGGTTTAACACTGTAAACATGACTTGTTTTGTTGTGGTTTAACACTGTAAACATGACTTGTTTATTGTGGTTTAACACTGTAAACATGACTTGTTTTGTTGTGGTTTAACACTGTAAAAATGACTTGTTTATTGTGGTTTAACACTGTAAACATGACTTGTTTTGTTGTGGTTTAACACTGTAAACATGACTTGTTTATTTTGGTTTAACTCTGTAAACGTGACTTGTTTATGTTGGTTTAACACTGTAAACATACTTCCTGGTTGGATATACTGTATGAATCATAAGTTACATTCCTGAAGTAAAAGAAGTCTCCTGTACAGCTTGTGAACGATAATGAAACAATATTACACTCCAAATTCACAGCACTGTGTATTTCCACAGCAGCTTACCCTCAATACCCACAATTATTTTCACATACTAGCATACCATATAGAATGCATACCAATAGCCTACATTGCCTTCAAGGTAGTGATGAGCTAGTGTGCTAGTGAGCTAGTGTGCTAGTGTGGATAGTGAGCTAGTGTGCTAGTGAGCTAGTGTGCTAGTGTGCTAGTGTGGATAGTGAGCTAGTGTGCTAGTGAGCTAGTGTGCTAGTGTGGATAGTGAGCTAGTGTGCTAGTGAGCTAGTGTGCTAGTGTGGATAGTGAGCTAGTGTGCTAGTGTGGATAGTGAGCTAGTGTGCTAGTGAGCTAGTGTGCTAGTGTGGATAGTGAGCTAGTGTGCATATTAGAACTGGCTGTGTCTCAAATGGCACCTTAGTCCCCATTTTGCACAATTTTGGGAGGTTCTCGTCAAAACTCTCGCACAATCTAGGAAATAGGGTGCCATTTGAGACGCAGGCTTGTCTTCACGCTTCAGCAGAAATGGCCTCTTTCTCTACCACCAAAGAAGAAGAGAAAGGAAGTGAGAAAACACTGGAAGAAGAAGAAGTGTATTTCTACTGAAAATGTCAACTAATAGTAGGTCCTGTGCTGCATAGAGATACAGTCAATTCCCCCCGACACCAATTAGTGATGCAGGAAACCAAAATAAAACTGACAACAAAGGAAAAAGATCTAAACCAATCGCTGAGATATTCCCCTGATTACCAGCAGCTAGCTAGAATAATGACTCTCAGGAAGAGAGGAGACAGAGATCAGCCGTCAATCCCACGCCAGCAGGCAGTCCTCCATTTGGAGGAGAGAGAACTAGATAGCACCGGCAGTCATTAGAGAGAGAGAGAGAGAGAGACAGAGAGAGAGACAGAGAGACAGAGAGACAGAGAGAGAGAGAGAGAGAGAGAGAGAGAGAGAGAGAGACAGAGAGAGAGACAGAGAGAGAGAGAGAGAGAGAGCGAGCGAGAGAGCTCTTCGAGCGTTCACAGTCTGTCCAACTGACACCCCTATCAGATCACAGCAAAATCACACTCTACTTGAACAGAGCTATGCTCAATCATGAGGCATCAAAGCCAAAGGAACTGAATAATATTAAGAAATGCTATAGATGGAAGGAAAGTGCTCTGCCACTGCTGGAGCAAGACCCACTAACCACTGCTGGAGCAAGACCCACTAACCACTGCTGGAGCAAGACCCACTAACCACTGCTGGAGCAAGACCCACTAACCACTGCTGGAGCAAGACCCACTAACCACTGCTGGAGCAAGACCCACTAACCACTGCTGGAGCAAGACCCACTAACCACTGCTGGAGCAAGACCCATTAACCACTGCTGGAGCAAGACCCACTAACCACTGCTGGAGCAAGACCCACTAACTACTGCTGGAGCAAGACCCACTAACCACTGATGGAGCAAGACCCATTAACCACTGCTGGAGCAAGACCCACTAACCACTGCTGGAGCAAGACCCACTAACCACTGCTGGAGCAAGACCCATTAACCACTGCTGGAGCAAGAAACACTAACCGCTGCTGGAGCAAGACCCACTAACCACTGCTGGAGCAAGACCCACTAACCACTGCTGGAGCAAGACCCACTAACTACTGCTGGAGCAAGACCCACTAACCACTGCTGGAGCAAGACCCATTAACCACTGCTGGAGCAAGACCCATTAACCACTGCTGGAGCAAGACCCACTAACCACTGCTGGAGCAAGACCCACTAACTACTGCTGGAGCAAGACCCACTAACCACTGATGGAGCAAGACCCATTAACCACTGCTGGAGCAAGACCCACTAACCACTGCTGGAGCAAGACCCACTAACCACTGCTGGAGCAAGACCCATTAACCGCTGCTGGAGTAAGAAACACTAACCGCTGCTGGAGCAAGACCCACTAACCACTGCTGGAGCAAGACCCACTAACCACTGCTGGAGCAAGACCCACTAACTACTGCTGGAGCAAGACCCACTAACCACTGCTGGAGCAAGACCCATTAACCACTGCTGGAGCAAAACCCATTAACCACTGCTGGAGCAAGACCCACTAACCACTGCTGGAGCAAGACCCACTAACCACTGCTGGAGCAAGACCCACTAACCACTGCTGGAGCAAGACCCACTAACTACTGCTGGAGCAAGACCCATTAACCACTGCTGGAGCAAGACCCATTAACCACTGCTGGAGCAAGACCCATTAACCACTGCTGGAGCAAGACCCACTAACCACTGCTGGAGCAAGACCCACTAACCACTGCTGGAGCAAGACCCACTAACCACTGCTGGAGCAAGACCCACTAACCACTGCTGGAGCAAGACCCACTAACTACTGCTGGAGCAAGACCCACTAACCACTGCTGGAGCAAGACCCATTAACCACTGCTGGAGCAAGACCCATTAACCACTGCTGGAGCAAGACCCACTAACCACTGCTGGAGCAAGACCCACTAACCACTGCTGGAGCAAGACCCACTAACCACTGCTGGAGCAAGACCCATTAACCACTGCTGGAGCAAGACCCATTAACCACTGCTGGAGCAAGACCCACTAACCACTGCTGGAACAAGACCCACTAACCACTGCTGGAGCAAGATCCACTAACCACTGCTGGAGCAAGACCCACTAACCACTGCTGGAGCAAGACCCACTAACCACTGCTGGAGCAAGACCCACTAACCACTGCTGGAGCAAGACCCACTAACCACTGCTGGAGCAAGACCCATTAACCACTGCTGGAGCAAGACCCATTAACCACTGCTGGAGCAAGACCCACTAACCACTGCTGGAGCAAGACCCACTAACCACTGCTGGAGCAAGACCCACTAACCACTGCTGGAGCAAGACCCACTAACCACTGCTGGAGCAAGACCCACTAACTACTGCTGGAGCAAGACCCACTAACTACTGCTGGAGCAAGACCCACTAACTACTGCTGGAGCAAGACCCACTAACCACTGCTGGAGCAAGACCCACTAACCACTGCTGGAGCAAGACCCACTAACTACTGCTGGAGCAAGACCCACTAACCACTGCTGGAGCAAGACCCATTAACCACTGCTGGAGCAAGACCCACTAACTACTGCTGGAGCAAGACCCACTAACCACTGCTGGAGCAAGACTTCTCGGAGGCTGGCAAGATGAAGGAAGAAACGGAAGAGAGAAGGAAAGAGAAGAAGAGCAGAGGAGATAAAAGAGAGGAAGAGCAGAGGAGATAAAAGAGAGGAAGAGCAGAGGAGATAAAAGAGAGGAAGAGCAGAGGAGATAAAAGAGAGGAAGAGCAGAGGAGATAAAAGAGAGGAAGAGCAGAGGAGATAAAAGAGAGGAAGAGCAGAGGAGATAAAAGAGAGGAAGAGCAGAGGAGATAAAAGAGAGGAAGAGCAGAGGAGATAAAAGAGAGGAAGAGCAGAGGAGATAAAAGAGAGGAAGAGCAGAGGAGATAACAGAGAGGAAGAGCAGAGGAGATAACAGAGAGGTGGCTCATCAAGTTCTTGGAGGCTGAATAAAAGTAAAGAGAGAGGATGGAGGGAGAAACAGGAAGAGAGAAGGATAGAGGGAGAAACAGGAAGAGAGAAGGATAGAGTCAGAGGAGAAGAGAGGAAGGAGAGAGGATGGAGGGAGAAACAGGAAGAGAGAATGATAGAGTCAGAGGAGAAGAGAGAGGATGGAGGGAGAAACAGGAAGAGAGAAGGATAGAGTCAGAGGAGAAGAGAGAGGATGGAGGGAGAAACAAGAAGAGAGAAGGATAGAGTCAGAGGAGAAGAGAGAGGATGGAGGGAGAAACAAGAAGAGAGAAGGATAGAGTCAGAGGAGAAGAGAGGAAAGAGAGAGGATAGAGGGAGAAACAGGAAGAGAGAAGGATAGAGTCAGAGGAGAAGAGAGAGGATGGAGGGAGAAACAGGAAGAGAGAAGGATAGAGTCAGAGGAAAGAGAGAGGATAGAGGGAGAAACAGGAAGAGAGAAGGATAGAGTCAGAGGAGAAGAGAGGAAAGAGAGAGGATGGAGGGAGAAACAGGAAGAGAGAAGGATAGAGTCAGAGGAGAAGAGAGGAAAGAGAGAGGATAGAGGGAGAAACAGGAAGAGAGAAGGATAGAGTCAGAGGAGAAGAGAGAGGATGGAGGGAGAAACAGGAAGAGAGAAGGATAGAGTCAGAGGAAAGAGAGAGGATGGAGGGAGAAACAGGAAGAGAGAAGGATAGAGTCAGAGGAGAAGAGAGAGGATAGAGGGAGAAACAGGAAGAGAGAAGGATAGAGTCAGAGGAGAAGAGAGGAAAGAGAGAGGATGGAGGGAGAAACAGGAAGAGAGAAGGATAGAATCAGAGGAGAAGAGAGGAAAGAGAGGATGGAGGGAGAAACAGGAAGAGAGAAGGATAGAGTCAGAGGAAAAGAGAGGATGGAGGGAGAAACAGGAAGAGAGAAGGATAGAGTCAGAGGAGAAGAGAGAGGATAGAGGGAGAAACAGGAAGAGAGAAGGATAGTCAGAGGAGAAGAGAGGAAAGAGAGGATGGAGGGAGAAACAGGAAGAGAGAAGGATAGAGTCAGAGGAGAAGAGAGGAAAGAGAGGATGGAGGGAGAAACAGGAAGAGAGAAGGATAGTCAGAGGAGAAGAAAGGAAAGAGAGAGGATGGAGGGAGAAACAGGAAGAGAGAAGGATAGAGTCAGAGGAGAGGAGAGGAAAGAGAGAGGATGGAGGGAGAAACAGGAAGAGAGAAGGATAGAGTCAGAGGAGAACAGAGGAAAGAGAGAGGATGGAGGGAGAAACAGGAAGAGAGAAGGATAGTCAGAGGAGAACAGAGGAAAGAGAGAGGATGGAGGGAGAAACAGGAAGAGAGAAGGATAGAGTCAGAGGAAAAGAGAGGAAAGAGAGAGGATGGGGGAGAAACAGGAAGAGAGAAGGATAGAGTCAGAGGAGAAGAGAGGAAAGAGAGAGGATGGAGGGAGAAACAGGAAGAGAGAAGGATAGAGTCAGAGGAAAGAGAGAGGATGGAGGGAGAAACAGGAAGAGAAATTAAACAGAGAGGACAGTAATAAGATATTAATGCCAATATGACAAATAGTGTTTTCTTCAGGTTGTCTAATACCTTCAGTACAATGTCTCATCTTCACTCTTCAGACATGAGCTTTGAATATTTCCCTCATCTGTGGTGTTGTGTCACAGAGATGTGTATATTACATTGTCATGACTTTGTCACTTTGTGGCTCCAGTCCAGACCTGGGGAAGTGTTATTACATTAGTCTATCTGGCAGCTCCATCTGGTAACCCTGAGCATGTAATGGCTGACCTCAGGTTGTCCCCGCATAAACTAACATCAACACAACATTTTACTTTGTGTCTACAGTTGTGTATGACTTGCATGTTAATGAAACAACATTCAGAGCAGAAATGATTTCTCAAGTTGAATAGTTGAGAAGAGTGAAAGGCTGTTATTGGCCCTTACAGAGAAGAGTTTCACCTCGCCGATCAAGATGCCCTCAACAACAGATGCATCACTACTTTGTTATTCTTACACAAATCAAGTTAACTGGGAAAGAAAAGAGCAGAAATGCTGTATATCTCTGCAGGTTTCATAAAGAAACCTTTAAATGATCAACAACCTTGACACTTGTGAGACTGAACACACAAAGTGTTGCCGTGGCTACTAGGCACTAAGGCGCACAGACCTACAGTAGTAAATCACAACAAACTGACGTGTGTGAGATACGTCAGACACAGCAGTAGTAGAATACAAGATGTCATGACCCTGCTGTGGCTTGAAAGCATAAAGCATAAAAGCAGTGTAAACGCCACTGTGGGAAACGGTACAGTGGGTTACAGTGGGGTCCTAGGCTCGCTACTGTGGGTAACGGTACAGTGGGTTACAGTGGGGTCCTAGGCTCGCTACTGTGGGTATCGGTACAGTGGGTTACAGTGGGGTCCTAGGCTCGCTACTGTGGGTATCGGTACAGTGGGTTACAGTGGGGTCCTAGGCTCGCTACTGTGGGTAACGGTACAGTGGGTTACAGTGGGGTCCTAGGCTCGCTACTGTGGGTATCGGTACAGTGGGTTACAGTGGGGTCCTAGGCTCGCTACTGTGGGTATCGGTACAGTGGGTTACAGTGGGGTCCTAGGCTCGCTACTGTGGGTAACGGTACAGTGGGTTACACTGGGGTCCTAGGCTCGCTACTGTGGGTATCGGTACAGTGGGTTACAGTGGGGTCCTAGGCTCGCTACTGTGGGTAACGGTACAGTGGGTTACAGTGGGGTCCTAGGCTCGCTACTGTGGGTATCGGTACAGTGGGTTACAGTGGGGTCCTAGGCTCGCTACTGTGGGTAACGGTACAGTGGGTTACAGTGGGGTCCTAGGCTCGCTACTGTGGGTAACGGTACAGTGGGTTACAGTGGGGTCCTAGGCTCGCTACTGTGGGTATCGGTACAGTGGGTTACAGTGGGGTCCTAGGCTCGCTACTGTGGGTAACGGTACAGTGGGTTACAGTGGGGTCCTAGGCTCGCTACTGTGGGTAACGGTACAGTGGGTTACAGTGGGGTCCTAGGCTCGCTACTGCAGCTCCTTGAAAGCACTGGTGGCAGAGTGCCTGTGTTCATTAGGAACCTCGAAGGCCTGTTCGAGCCGCAGGATAGATAGATAGGCAGGGTGTGTGTGTGTGTGTGTGTGTGTGTGTGTGTGTGTGTGTGTGTGTGTGTGTGTGTGTGTGTGTGTGTGTGTGTGTGTGTTTGTGTGTGTGTGATACTGTAGATAGGCAAATCAAGGTCGTAAAGAAGAGCCACTTCCCCATCCCCCACAAGGCACCATGGTGATTAGAGGACAGTGTCCTCCTGTGAGTGCCTCCACCACGTGCTATGTTACCTCCTTCCTACCCTCCTGCATCTCTCCCTTTCTCCTACCCTCCCTGCATCTCTCCCTTTCTCCTTCCCTCCTGCATCTCTCCCTTTCTCCTACCCTCCTGCATCTCTCCCTTTCTCCTTCCCTCCTGCATCTCTCCCTTTCTCCTACCCTCCTGCATCTCTCCCTTTCTCCTACCCTCCTGCATCTCTCCCTTTCTCCTACCCTCCCTGCATCTCTCCCTTTCTCCTACCCTCCCTGCATCTCTCCCTTTCTCCTACCCTCCCTGCATCTCTCCCTTTCTCCTACCCTCCCTGCATCTCTCCCTTTCTCCTACCCTCCCTGCATCTTTCCCTTTCTCCTACCCTCCTGCATCTCTCCCTTTCTCCTACCCTCCTGCATCTCTCCCTTTCTCCTACCCTCCCTGCATCTCTCCCTTTCTCCTACCCTCCTGCATCTCTCCCTTTCTCCTACCCTCCCTGCATCTCTCCCTTTCTCCTACCCTGATGCATCTCTCCCTTTCTCCTTCCCTCCTGCATCTCTCCCTTTCTCCTACCCTCCTGCATCTCTCCCTTTCTCCTACCCTCCTGCATCTCTCCCTTTCTCCTTCCCTCATGCATCTCTCCCTTTCTCCTACCCTCATGCATCTCTCCCTTTCTCCCACCCTCCTGCATCTCTCCCTTTCTCCCACCCTCCTGCATCTCTCCCTTTCTCCTTCATCTATCCCTTCCTCCTACCCTCCTGCATCTCTCCCTTTCTCCTACCCTCCCTGCATCTCTCCCTTTCTCCTTCATCTATCCCTTCCTCCTACCCTCCTGCATCTCTCCCTTTCTCCTACCCTCCCTGCATCTCTCCCTTTCTCCTTCATCTATCCCTTCCTCCTACCCTCCTGCATCTCTCCCTTTCTCCTACCCTCCTGCATCTCTCCCTTTCTCCTACCCTCCTGCATCTCCCCCTTTCCCCTACCCTCCTGCATCTCTCCCTTTCTCCTACCCTCCTGCATCTCTCCCTTTCTCCTACCCTCCTGCATCTCCCCCTTTCCCCTACCCTCCTGCATCTCTCCCTTCCTCCTACCCTCCTGCATCTCTCCCTTTCTCCTTCCCTCCCTAAATCTATCCCTCTCTCCCGCCCTATCAGCCTCTCTCCCTGTCTGGCTGTCTAATTCCCTGTCTCTCTGCCTCTCTGTCTCCCTGCCTGTCTCCCTGTCTGCCTACCTCTCTGTCTGTCTGTTTGCCTGCCTGCCTGCCTGCCTGCCTGCCTTCCACCCTGCCAGTCTGCATGCCTCTCTGTCTAACGGCCTGTTTGTTTGCATGCCTCTTTGTCTAACTGTCTGCCTGCCTGTCTGCCTGCCTGTCTCCCTCCCTGCCTGTACGTGTAACACAAGCCCTAGAGACCCAGAGGACTATAGCCTACACCATGAAGGTGACACTGTCGGAGTCAACTGACTCCCCTTGGAGATCAAGACTGTAGGAAACTGACTCCCCTTGGAGATCAAGATTGCAGGAGACTGACTCCCCTTTGGGGATCAAGACTGTAGGAAACTGACTCCCTTTGGGGATCAAGACTGTAGGAAACTGACTCCCCTTGAGGATCAAGACTGCAGGAAACTGACTCCCCTTGAGGATCAAGACTGCAGGAAACTGACTCCCCTTTGGGGATCAAGACTGCAGGAAACTGACTCCCCTTGGGGGTCAAGACTGCAGGAAACTGACTCCTCTTGGGGATCAAGACTGCAGGAAACTGACTCCTCTTGGGGATCAAGACTGCAGGAAACTGACTCCTCTTGGGGATCAAGACTGTAGGAAACTGACTCCCCTTTGGGGATCAAGACTGCAGGAAACTGACTCCTCTTGGGGATCAAGACTGCAGGAAACTGACTCCTCTTGGGGATCAAGACTGCAGGAAACTGACTCCTCTTGGGGATCAAGACTGCAGGAAACTGACTCCTCTTGGGGATCAAGACTGCAGGAAACTGACTCCTCTTGGGGATCAAGACTGCAGGAAACTGACTCCTCTTGGGGATCAAGACTGCAGGAAACTGACTCCCCTTGGGGGTCAAGACTGTAGGAAACTGACTCCCCTTGGGGATCAAGACTGTAGGAAACTGACTCCCCTTGGGGATCAAGACTGCAGGAAACTGACTCCCCTTGAGGATCAAGACTGCAGGAAACTGACTCCCCTTGAGGATCAAGACTGCAGGAAACTGACTCCTCTTGAGGATCAATACTGCAGGAAACTGACTCCTCTTGAGGATTAAGACTGCAGGAAACTGACTCCCTTTGAGGATCAAGACTGCAGGAAACTGACTCCTCTTGAGGATTAAGACTGCAGGAAACTGACTCCCTTTGAGGATCAAGACTGCAGGAAACTGACTCCTCTTGAGGATCAAGACTGCAGGAAACTGACTCCCCTTGAGGATCAAGACTGCAGGAAACTGACTCCTCTTGAGGATCAATACTGCAGGAAACTGACTCCTCTTGAGGATCAAGACTGTAGGAAACTGACTCCCCTTGAGGATCAATACTGCAGGAAACTGACTCCCATTTGAGGATCAAGACTGTAGGAAACTGACTCCTCTTGGGGATCAAGACTGTAGGAAACTGACTCCCCTTGGGGATCAAGACTGCAGGAAACTGACTCCCCTTGGGGGATCAAGACTGTAGGAAACTGACTCCCCTTGGGGATCAAGACTGTAGGAAACTGACTCCCCTTTGGGGATCAAGACTGTAGGAAACTGACTCCCCTTGGGGATCAAGACTGTAGGAAACTGACTCCCCTTTGGGGATCAAGACTGTAGGAAACGGACTCCTCTTGGGGATCAAGACTGTAGGAAACTGACTCCCCTTTGAGGATCAAGACTGTAGGAAACTGACTCCCCTTGAGGATCAATACTGCAGGAAACTGACTCCCCTTAGGGATCAAGACTGTAGGAAACTGACTCCTCTTGGGGATCAAGACTGCAGGAAACTGACTCCTCTTGGGGATCAAGACTGCAGGAAACTGACTCCTCTTGGGGATCAAGACTGCAGGAAACTGACTCCTCTTGGGGATCAAGACTGCAGGGAAACTGACTCCTCTTGGGGATCAAGACTGCAGGAAACTGACTCCTCTTGGGGATCAAGACTGCAGGAAACTGACTCCTCTTGGGGATCAAGACTGCAGGAAACAGACTCCCCTTGGGGGATCATTGGTACCCCCCCCCCCCCCCCCCCTAATGGCTGCCCTGTCCTTGACTCCCTATATAAGGCCCATAGGACCCAGGTCTAAAGTAGTGCACTATATAGGGAATAGGGTCCCATAGGGCCCAGGTCTAAAGTAGTGCACTATATAGGGAATAGGGTGCCATTTGGGACACAGCCTTGAACTCTATTTTCAGAGCAGGAACTCCCCCAGCACCATGGCAACAGACGGTAATTAAACCAAATGAAGGGTGAAAGATTGAAGAGCTTTTTCCTTCTTTATCCCCTCTAGTCTTCATTTGTGTTCATCTGGTCATAGGCCTTTACCTGCATCCCAAATGGCACCCTATGGGCCCTGGTCAAAAGTAGTGCACTATATAGGGAATAGTGTACCATTTGGTACACAGATTATATCTGCCAGTTGCTGTAGGTTAATCCAGTAGGTCATAGCACAAATAACTACCACCTCTTTTTCCCCATGTAACCTCTTGTTCACCTCTCATTCAAGGTAAAAAAAACAAACAGAGCCTTGAATCTTGTCAATAGACAGTGTTTAACATTACCCCTGTTGCTCCTGTGGAATGAAGTGCTGTTCCTGAGAATGATCTGAGAGGTACTTCCACACCGCAGTAGATCTGGGTTCGGCATTTAACATCAGCCCAATAACTACATTGTGACAGCATCATTGAGCATCCCCAGGCAGATTGAAATGCTTTATGATGAGTCAGTTGACAGGTCACCACATGATTATGCTACTTAGGGAAGCTACTTTTAGAGCAGTTAGGCCTAATGTTTTACATCTCTTCATTGGGTCTTGATTCAGACATTGTCAATTAATTGATTCTCAATCTTTAAAAAAACAAAGACTTTTACCCGTTTATTATGATGTCTAATTGGTAGTTACAGTCTTGTCCCATCGTTGCAACTCCCCTACGGACTCGGGAGAGGCGAAGGTCGAGAGCCATGCGTCCTATAAAACACGACCCTGCTTCTTGACACACTGCTCGTCTTCACCCGGAAGCCAGCCATACCAACGTGTCAGAGGAAACACCGTCCAGTTGGTGACCGGAGGTCAGCTTGCAGGTGCCCGGCCCGCCACAAGGAGTCACTAAAGCGCGATGGGACAAACACCGACCTAACTCGGACGACGCTGGGCCAATACATCTGCCGATATACTGTTTTACAGCGGGGAAATGAAAACGGGTCAATTTTCCACACTGAGTTCTCAGAAGTTGCCATCCAAAAGAGCCAATAGTCCAAGAAATATTGTGACAATAATGACATCATGAGAACGACCCATACTAACCGAGGTAATATTATGAACAGATGTAATGACATCATGAGAACGACCCATACTAGCCGAGGTAATATTATGAACAGATGTAATGACATCATGAGAACGACCCATACTAGCCGAGGTAATATTATGAACAGGTGTAATGACATCTTGAGAACGACCCATACTAGCTGAGGTAATATTATGAACAGATGTAATGACATCATGAGAACGACCCATACTAGCCGAGGTAATATTATGAACAGATGTAATGACATCATGAGAACGACCCATACTAGCCGAGGTAATATTATGAACAGATGTAATCACATCATGAGAACGACCCATACTAGCCGAGGTAATATTATGAACAGATGTAATGACATCATGAGAACGACCCATACTAGCCGAGGTAATATTATGAACAGATGTAATGACATCATGAGAACGACCCATACTAGCCGAGGTAATATTATGAACAGATGTAATGACGTCATGAGAACGACCCATACTAGCCGAGGTAATATTATGAACAGATGTAATGACATCACGAGACGGACCCATACTAGCCGAGGTAATATTATGAACAGATGTAATGACATCATGAGAACGACCCATACTAGCCGAGGTAATATTATGAACAGGTGTAATGACATCATGAGAACGACCCATACTAGCTGAGGTAATATTATGAACAGATCTAATGACGTCATGAGAACGACCCATACTAGCCGAGGTAATATTATGAACAGATGTAATGTTTAACACTGACAGTCTCTTGACACCACACATAAGAGGCATCATCAATTCTATTGTCCTTTAGTAGCTGTTGTCTAAATGACCCATAAGGGAATGTGTCCCCTTCACATAATAACCTCAACAGACACGCAATAAAACAGAGGAACGTCTAGAAATCCATTCAGTCCGCCTCTATAAACCTAATGGAGAGAATAGAGGGTGCAGTATAGTCTCTGTTAGTGGTGAGTACTACACACCTTCTCTGTTAGTAGTGAGTACTACACACCTTCTCTGTTAGTGGTGAGTACTACACACCTTCTCTGTTAGTGGTGAGTAGTACACACCTTCTCTGTTAGTGGTGAGTAGTACACACCTTCTCTGTTAGTGGTGAGTAGTACACACCTTCTCTGTTAGTGGTGAGTAGTACACACCTTCTCTGTTAGTGGTGAGTACTACACACCTTCTCTGTTAGTGGTGAGTAGTACACACCTTCTCTGTTAGTGGTGAGTAGTACACACCTTCTCTGTTAGTGGTGAGTACTACACACCTTCTCTGTTAGTGGTGAGTACTACACACCTTCTCTGTTAGCGGTGAGTAGTACACACCTTCTCTGTTAGTGGTGAGTAGTACACACCTTCTCTGTTAGTGGTGAGAACTACACACCTTCTCTGTTAGTGGTGAGTACTACACACCTTCTCTGTTAGTGGTGAGTACTACACACCTTCTCTGTTAGTGGTGAGTACTACACACCTTCTCTGTTAGTGGTGAGTACTACACACCTTCTCTGTTAGTGGTGAGTACTACACACCTTCTCTGTTAGTGGTGAGTACTACACACCTTCTCTGTTAGTGGTGAGTACTACACACCTTCTCTGTTAGTGGTGAGTACTACACACCTTCTCTGTTAGTGGTGAGTACTACACACCTTCTCTGTTAGTGGTGAGTACTACACACCTTCTCTGTTAGTGGTGAGTACTACACACCTTCTCTGTTAGTGGTGAGTACTACACACCTTCCTTTCTGGTCCTGTACTTTCATGTAGAGGAGACAATAGCTGTTGTTCTTTCCCCTCTACGATCAGGAGAGTCAGCAGTACTATAAATAATACTGATCACATTCACTACTGTTCTACTGTTTCAGAGAGCACAGATATACACAGCAACTACTTATACAGTGAACAGTGAGGAGGACCTCAGATCAAAAGGATGCAAAGACCCTGGGATATGACCCTGGAATAGGACCCTGGGATGGGACCCTGGGCTGGGACCCTGGGCTGGGACCCTGGGATGGGACCCTGGGATGGGACCCTGGGATAGGACCCTGGGATAGGACCCTGGGCTGGAACCCTGGGATAGGACCCTGGGATGGGACCCTGGGCTGGGACCCTGGGATATGACCCTGGGATGGGACCCTGGGATGGGACCCTGGGATGGGACCCTGGGATAGGACCCTGGGATAGGACCCTGGGATATGACCCTGGGATATGACCCTGGGCTGGGACCCTGGGATGGGACCCTGGAATAGGACCCTGGGATATGACCCTGGGATATGACCCTGGGATGGGACCCTGGTATAGGACCCTGGGATATGACCCTGGGATATGACCCTGGGATGGGACCCTGGGATGGGACCCTGGGATTGGACCCTGGGATATGACCCTGGAATAGGACCCTGGGATATGACCCTGGAATAGGACCCTGGGATGAGACCCTGGGCTGGGACCCTGGGATATGACCCTGGGCTGGGACCCTGGGCTGGAACCCTGGGATAGGACCCTGGGCTGGGACCCTGGGATGGGACCCTGGGATATGACCCTGGGCTGGGATCCTGGGCTGGAACCCTGGGCTGGGACCCTGGGATATGACCCTGGGATGGGACCCTGGGATGGGACCCTGGGATAGGACCCTGGGCTGGGACCCTGGGATGGGACCCTGGGATTAGACCCTGGGATGGGACCCTGGGATGGGACCCTGGGATGGTACCCTGGGATAGGACCCTGGGATAGGACCCTGGGCTGGGACCCTGGGATGGGACCCTGGGATTAGACCCTGGGATATGACCCTGGAATAGGACCCTGGGATATGACCCTGGGATATGACCCTGGGATGGGACCCTGGGATGGGACCCTGGGATAGGACCCTGGGATAGGACCCTGGGATATGACCCTGGGATGGGACCCTGGGATAGGACCCTGGGATAGGACCCTGGGATAGGACCCTGGACTGGGACCCTGGGATAGGACCCTGGGCTGGGACCCTGGGATGGGACCCTGGGCTGGGACCCTGGGATTGGACCCTGGGATATGACCCTGGAATAGGACCCTGGGATATGACCCTGGGATATGACCCTGGGATGGGACCCTGGGATGGGACCCTGGGATGGGACCCTGGGATTGGACCCTGGGATATGACCCTGGAATAGGACCCTGGGATATGACCCTGGAATAGGACCCTGGGATGAGACCCTGGGCTGGGACCCTGGGATATGACCCTGGGCTGGGACCCTGGGCTGGAACCCTGGGCTGGGACCCTGGGATGGGACCCTGGGATATGACCCTGGGCTGGGACCCTGGGCTGGAACCCTGGGCTGGGACCCTGGGATATGACCCTGGGATGGGACCCTGGGATGGGACCCTGGGATTGGACCCTGGGCTGGGACCCTGGGCTGGGACCCTGGGCTGGGACCCTGGGATGGGACCCTGGGATAGGACCCTGGGATAGGACCCTGGGATAGGACCTTGGTATAGGACCCTGGGATAGGACCCTGGGCTGGGACCCTGGGATAGGACCCTGGGCTGGGACCCTGGGATGGGACCCTGGGATAGGACCCTGGGCTGGGACCCTGGGATAGGATCCTGGGCTGGGACCCTGGGATAGGACCCTGGGCTAGGACCCTGTGATAGGACCCTGGGATAGGATCCTGGGATAGGACCCTGGGCTGGGACCCTGGGATAGGACCCTGGGATAGGACTCTGGGATAGGACCCTGGGCTGGGACCCTGGGATAGGACCCAGGGATAGGACCCTGGGCTGGGACCCTGGGCTGGAACCATGGGATAGGACCCTGGGATTGGACCCTGGGCTAGGACCCTAAAATGGGACTGTGTGTTTACCGTAACACCAAACCCAGGTGGACAAATGTTTACCGTAACACCAAACCCAGGTGGACAAATGTTTACCGTAACACCAAACCCAGGTGGACAAATGTTTACCGTAACACCAAACCCAGGTGGACAAATGTTTACCGTAACACCAAACCCAGGTGGACAAATGTTTACCGTAACACCAAACCCAGGTGGACAAATGTTTACCGTAACACCAAACCCAGGTGGACAAATGTTTACCGTAACACCAAACCCAGGTGGACAAATGTTAACCTCAGTAGGTTATTCCAGAAACAGCAGTCCAGCGCACATTATGTATTATTAAGGCCAGGATAACAGTCTGAAGCATCCCACTCAGCCCTATGTGACCCAGGAGACATCTGCTCCCTATGGATAACAGTCTGAAGCATCCCACTCAGCCCTACATGACCCAGGAGACATCTGCTCCCTATGGATAACAGTCTGAAGCATCCCCCTCCTCAGCCCTACATGACCCAGGAGACATCTGCTCCCTATGGATAACAGTCTGAAGCATCCCCCTCCTCAGCCCTACATGACCCAGGAGACATCTGCTCCCTATGGATAACAGTCTGAAGCATCCCCCTCCTCAGCCCTACATGACCCAGGAGACATCTGCTCCCTATGGATAACAGTCTGAAGCATCCCCCTCCTCAGCCCTATGTGACCCAGGAGACATCTGCTCCCTATGGATAACAGTCTGAAGCATCCCCCTCCTCAGCCCTATGTGACCCAGGAGACATCTGCTCCCTATGGATAACAGTCTGAAGCATCCCACTCAGCCCTATGTGACCCAGGAGACATCTGCTCCCTATGGATAACAGTCTGAAGCATCCCACTCAGCCCTATGTGACCCAGGAGACATCTGCTCCCTATGGATAACAGTCTGAAGCATCCCCCTCCTCAGCCCTATGTGACCCAGGAGACATCTGCTCCCTATGGATAACAGTCTGAAGCATCCCACTCAGCCCTATGTGACCCAGGAGACATCTGCTCCCTATGGGTAACAGTCTGAAGCATCCCACTCAGCCCTACATGACCCAGGAGACATCTGCTCCTTGTGGGTAACAGTCTGAAGCATCCCCCTCCTCAGCCCTATGTGACCCAGGAGACATCTGCTCCCTATGGATAACAGTCTGAAGCATCCCACTCAGCCCTATGTGACCCAGGAGACATCTGCTCCCTATGGATAACAGTCTGAAGCATCCCACTCAGCCCTATGTGACCCAGGAGACATCTGCTCCCTATGGATAACAGTCTGAAGCATCCCACTCAGCCCTATGTGACCCAGGAGACATCTGCTCCCTATGGATAACAGTCTGAAGCATCCCACTCAGCCCTATGTGACCCAGGAGACATCTGCTCCCTATGGATAACAGTCTGAAGCATCCCACTCAGCCCTATGTGACCCAGGAGACATCTGCTCCCTATGGATAACAGTCTGAAGCATCCCACTCAGCCCTATGTGACCCAGGAGACATCTGCTCCCTATGGGTAACAGTCTGAAGCATCCCACTCAGCCCTATGTGACCCAGGAGACATCTGCTCCCTATGGATAACAGTCTGAAGCATCCCACTCAGCCCTATGTGACCCAGGAGACATCTGCTCCCTATGGATAACAGTCTGAAGCATCCCACTCAGCCCTATGTGACCCAGGAGACATCTGCTCCCTATGGGTAACAGTCTGAAGCATCCCACTCAGCCCTATGTGACCCAGGAGACATCTGCTCCCTATGGATAACAGTCTGAAGCATCCCACTCAGCCCTATGTGACCCAGGAGACATCTGCTCCCTATGGATAACAGTCTGAAGCATCCCACTCAGCCCTATGTGACCCAGGAGACATCTGCTCCCTATGGGTAACAGTCTGAAGCATCCCACTCAGCCCTATGTGACCCAGGAGACATCTGCTCCCTATGGATAACAGTCTGAAGCATCCCACTCAGCCCTATGTGACCCAGGAGACATCTGCTCCCTATGGATAACAGTCTGAAGCATCCCACTCAGCCCTATGTGACCCAGGAGACATCTGCTCCCTATGGATAACAGTCTGAAGCATCCCACTCAGCCCTATGTGACCCAGGAGACATCTGCTCCCTATGGATAACAGTCTGAAGCATCCCACTCAGCCCTATGTGACCCAGGAGACATCTGCTCCCTATGGATAACAGTCTGAAGCATCCCACTCAGCCCTATGTGACCCAGGAGACATCTGCTCCCTATGGATAACAGTCTGAAGCATCCCCCTCCTCAGCCCTATGTGACCCAGGAGACATCTGCTCCCTATGGATAACAGTCTGAAGCATCCCACTCAGCCCTATGTGACCCAGGAGACATCTGCTCCCTATGGATAACAGTCTGAAGCATCCCACTCAGCCCTATGTGACCCAGGAGACATCTGCTCCCTATGGATAACAGTCTGAAGCATCCCCCTCCTCAGCCCTATGTGACCCAGGAGACATCTGCTCCCTATGGATAACAGTCTGAAGCATCCCACTCAGCCCTATGTGACCCAGGAGACATCTGCTCCCTATGGGTAACAGTCTGAAGCATCCCACTCAGCCCTACATGACCCAGGAGACATCTGCTCCTTGTGGGTAACAGTCTGAAGCATCCCCCTCCTCAGCCCTATGTGACCCAGGAGACATCTGCTCCCTATGGATAACAGTCTGAAGCATCCCACTCAGCCCTATGTGACCCAGGAGACATCTGCTCCCTATGGATAACAGTCTGAAGCATCCCACTCAGCCCTATGTGACCCAGGAGACATCTGCTCCCTATGGATAACAGTCTGAAGCATCCCACTCAGCCCTATGTGACCCAGGAGACATCTGCTCCCTATGGATAACAGTCTGAAGCATCCCACTCAGCCCTATGTGACCCAGGAGACATCTGCTCCCTATGGATAACAGTCTGAAGCATCCCACTCAGCCCTATGTGACCCAGGAGACATCTGCTCCCTATGGGTAACAGTCTGAAGCATCCCACTCAGCCCTATGTGACCCAGGAGACATCTGCTCCCTATGGATAACAGTCTGAAGCATCCCACTCAGCCCTATGTGACCCAGGAGACATCTGCTCCCTATGGATAACAGTCTGAAGCATCCCACTCAGCCCTATGTGACCCAGGAGACATCTGCTCCCTATGGGTAACAGTCTGAAGCATCCCACTCAGCCCTATGTGACCCAGGAGACATCTGCTCCCTATGGATAACAGTCTGAAGCATCCCACTCAGCCCTATGTGACCCAGGAGACATCTGCTCCCTATGGATAACAGTCTGAAGCATCCCACTCAGCCCTATGTGACCCAGGAGACATCTGCTCCCTATGGATAACAGTCTGAAGCATCCCACTCAGCCCTATGTGACCCAGGAGACATCTGCTCCCTATGGATAACAGTCTGAAGCATCCCACTCAGCCCTATGTGACCCAGGAGACATCTGCTCCCTATGGATAACAGTCTGAAGCATCCCACTCAGCCCTATGTGACCCAGGAGACATCTGCTCCCTATGGATAACAGAGAGAGCAGGAGAAGTGTGCTTCAACAGCCTCAACACCACTGGATCATTACAGACATCATCTGCAACATGATGCTCTCTAGCACTTTGGCTCGCTCTATCCCCCCCCCCGCCCTCTCTCTCTCTCTGTATCTATCTCCCCCCCCTCTCCCTCGCTCCCTGTCTCTCTCTTTCTCTCCCCTCTCTCTCTCTCTCCATGTCTCTCTCTCTCTCCCCCTGTGTCTCTCATTCAATCCCCTTGCTCTCTCTCTATTCCTCTCTCCCTGTGTTTTTCTCTTTCTCTTTCTCTCCCCTCTCTCCCTGTCTCTCTTCTTCTCTCCCCTCTCTCTCTCTCTATTCCTCTCTCTCCATCTCTCACACTAGCACACACTAGCACACACACACACACACACACACACACACACACACACACACACACACACACACACACACACACACACACACACACACACACACACACACTCTCACACACATACTCTCTCACACACTCTCACACACTCTCACACACACACACACACACTCTCACACACTCTCACACACACACACACTCTCACACACACACACACACACACACACACACACACACACACACACACACACACACACACACACACACACACACACACACACATTACAATACTGCTCTTACAACACGGGCATAAGCATTCTATCCCCACCTACTTTTACAGATCCAGAAATCTCACAGTTTGAGGGCAGAATGTATTGATATCAATAGAGAAATGACGTACTGTTTTACTCTTATGAGAGTAAGTGTTCTGTAATGGACCTATAGTACAATGTAATAGGTCTAGAAACATTTATTTTTACACCTACACATTTGAAACGATACGTATTTTGTCATTATTTGGTTTCTGGACCAAGCAGTTTAGCCTAGGGTGGGACTAGCGGTAAAGGACCAGAGTGACACTATAATGAACTCTCCGTGCAACTCGGGGAAGTGACACACATTTTCCAGTAGGCTACTGTTCTTATTCTTACCTTGAGCTATTGCTATCGACTCAAACCGGTGCAGTTCTCTAAGCAGGGTTGTGCGTTCGGTGGGGTGAAGACTATAAATAAAATCCTTGGCTCCTTGCGGCGAGTTCAAGGGCTCCATCGGGTCCTTGTGAGGGTGTGTGCCCAAGTCGCAGCGCTGCTGGCTGGGCAGCATCGGTACAGGCTGGCGTAGCGGAGCTAGGTTTGACCCGCGGACTCTTCCCAAAATGTTCCCCGACCTCAGAATGAGGGCGGGCCGCAGGACTCGCTGCAAACTGGGCATCATGGTGGAGATAAAAGGGAAGTGGAGGCGTCGACAACCTAGAAAATAAATACAATTTTAACGCTTACTGAAGCGTAAAGCAAAATACAGTAGGCTAGGCTACTTACGATACAACATCCTCGACTGTTTCACGTATGAATGCAATGAATTCTTTTGACAGCAGTAGGCTACTGTGGAATGGCTAAGCCTATTCATAGGCAATAAATAACAAAGTAGACCCAGACTCAGATCGGGCTGTCAAAGTGCAACTTATGACAACACCGACCTGTCGATCAGCGGATGCTCTGCCGGCCTGTCCTGTCAAAAAAATCAGATCTCTTTCGGGTGTAAAACGCAGCTCCGAACCATATGTCCTTCGATTACAATTTCATAGATCATGAAAACAATTCGCCAACAAAACACATTCGTGGCAAAATCGGCGAGTCAAAAATAAACATTCCACCTCATCTTCGTATCCACAACATCGCCTAGGCTCCTTTCCAGTCTGCGGTCGGATGGGCTGCCTCTCTTCCCCGTGATGTGCGCCCTTCTCTCGAGGCTAAAAATATTTTCCAATGGAATAGCTTGACTATACGTAGCTATGACGGCATTTGCGTTACGTTTTTGTATAGCTCATACAGTGAGTGCGAAGGTACCAGTAGACCAATAGCCTACTGTAGGCCTATTTGCGGCAGGTATCGATAGACATCCTAAGGACGACTGTATAGGACATCTGAGCATAGTACATGTATGACAACATGGGAAATGTATTTTTCATTCCATATGTAATGCCATTACAGAACGTTCTACATGCTATTTTTAGTGACTACATTTCCCAGATGAGCACTAGGGCTATAGAAAAACTACATTTCTGCTGCCGCATTATGGGAAACGTATTTTATTCCGATTATGGGAAACGTATTTTATTCCGACCGGTGGCCTCTCCGCAATCTATTGCCTCATAACAACTGGGAACTCCGAAATCTCCGACTCCCGAATTCAGTGCGTTCAAGACAACTGGAAACTCGAAAAAAAACGAGCTCCGACAGGCTAAAATCGTTTTGAATGGTCAACTCAGTCGGAAATTCGGGCATCTTTCAAGAGCTTCGACTTTCCAACCTGAAGATCACTGACGTCATGATTTGACCTGCTTTTTTACCGAGTTCCCAGTTGTCTTCAAATTGCAATCTGGCTCATCATTCCACAGACAGTGACCAAAGTCATCATATAGCTCTCCATATCTCCATCCAATCTCTGTATCCTGGCCACAGTCACAACTGAAACTAACAAACCCCTCATCACAGAGACAGCCCTAAAAACTAAACATCCCTTTCTTGGACTTGGTGTGGAATTACTACGTTACTACGACATCAGAAAGTAGACTACTAGTACAGGGACAGTCAGTCACTAGTACAGGGACAGTCAGTCACTAGTACAGAGACAGTCAGTCACTAGTACAGGGACAGTCAGTCAGTAGTACAGAGACAGTCAGTCAGTAGTACAGGGACAGTCAGTCACTAGTACAGGGACAGTCAGTCACTAGTACAGGGACAGTCAGTCAGTAGTACAGAGACAGTCAGTCAGTAGTACAGGGACAGTCAGTCACTAGTACAGGGACAGTCAGTCACTAGTACAGGGACAGTCAGTCACTAGTACAGGGACAGTCAGTCACTAGTACAGGGACAGTCAGTCAGTAGTACAGGGACAGTCAGTCACTAGTACAAGGACAGTCAGTCACTAGTACAGGGACAGTCATTGCTCTTACAGGAGAAGTTCTGTGAGACTGATGTCGTCACTAACTCGATGCAGAGCCTAGAAGAGCCTGCTGTGTGTGTTCCTTTATTCTCCTGACAAAAGGCAGGTCCATCCTGTAAATAGTATGCTTCATTCACTCTATCTGCTACTATTATAGTCCTACTAGTGCTGTAGACCATGAATGAAAACCTTGACAAGACTGACCCCTAGTGGATATCAAGAGCAATGTCACCCGGACAAGGGCTGGTTGAGGGAAGGAAAGACGGCCCAGGAGGTTGGTGGAACCTTAATTGGGGAGGACGGGGCTCGTGGTAATGGCTGGAGCGGAGTTAGTGGAACGGTATCAAATACATCAAACACATGGTTTATACACTGAGTATACAAAAAATTAGGAACACCTGCTCTTTCCATGACAGACTGACCGGGTGAATCCAGGTGAAAGCTATGATCCCTTATTGATGTCACTTGTTAAATCCACTGCAATCAGTGTAGATGAAGGGGAGGAGACAGGTTAAATAATGATTTTTAAGCCTTGAGACAATTGAGACATGGATTGTGTATGTGTGTCATTCAGAGGGTGAATGGGCAAGACAAAAGATTTAAGAGCCTTTGAACGGTGTATGGTAGTAGGTGACAGGCGCACCGGTTTGTGTCAAGAACTGCAACGTTGCTGGGTTTTTCACGCTCAACAGTTTCCTGTGTGAATCAAGAACTGTGGGAAGCACTGCAGTCAAGATGGGCCAGCATCCCTGTGGAACGCTTCTGACACCTTGTAGAGTCCATGCCCCGAAGAATTTAGGCCGTTCTGAGGGCAAATGGGGGTGCTACTCAATATTAGGAAGGTGTTCCTAATGTTTTGTACACTTAGTGTAAGTGAATCACACAGTCAGTCACCACACAGATTCAAATAGTATTTGACATTTAATATGTGCTGAAGCATTCATTAATTACACAGAATTTAAAAAACGTTCCAGAAACAGACGTCATCATAGCCAGTAGAACTGCTGAACATAACAGGGAAACATAGAGGTCAACTCTCAGTACTAACTAACTACGAAACAGGGTGGGGGTCAATTCCATTTCAATTCCAGTCAATTCAGGAAGGGACAATTCCAATTCTCTTCCATTTCAATTTGGAATTGGAATTTGGTTTACTCTCTGAAATGACTTGAATCGAAATGGAATTGACCCCCAACTCTACGCTACCAAATCATTAGAAAACAAGGTTTTAGTAATAATGTGACCATCTGCTTTTAACCGTATAGCAAAACATTAAATTATACGTAAACTATTAGAATAATCATCATCTTACACATAACATTTGGCAACTTTAAAAAATACCAAGATATGCTTTGAATTTAAATATCTAGAAAAGACAAACAATATGTCTGTCCATTGAAATAAAGTACAGCACCATTACAACTAAAGGTTTCTACACAACGTACACTATCCCCACAATGATGTGGGGACACAATGACCAGGAGAATGTTTACATCCCAACAGGCACCCTGATAGGGATGCCACCCAGAACGATAGCATTATATGCAGAACGCATCTGCTAGATGGGATGGGAGAACAGTTCACCATTTTAGAATCAAATCAAATCAAATGTATTTATATAGCCCTTCTTACATCAGCTGATATCTCACAGTGCTGTACAGACACACAGCCTAAAAAGCCCCAACAGCAAGCAATGCAGCTGTAGAAGCACGGAGATCTCTTAGTGAGACATTGTCTATGTCCCAAATGACACCCTATTCCTAATATAGTGTAGTACTTTTGGCCAGGGCCCATAGTAGTGCACTGTATTGACTAGGGAGCCATTTGGGATGCACCCTATGAATACAGGCTTCAGATGAGGGAGAGACGGGTAGAAACCAAACACGAGCAAAACAATGACAGTCAACAGACACCAACGGGAAAATTCTTGTTCACTAGATTTTCTGCAAACAATGTTCCATCTTGTATCAGCATAAAGAACTAAAGGTTTAAATGAACAGTCATTTGAATGCAACAGAACCTGATTTAAATATATTTAAAACGCTTAAGGTTTTTAATTTCCCATTTGTAGCACGAGGACCTCGACTTCTCAAACAGATGACCCTGGTCAGCTGGTCAGGGTCGACTCCTTTACTTCCTGAATGGACTGAATTGAAATGGCATTGACCCCCAACCCTGCTGTTCAGATTGTTCCCATCAGGTTCAATACAACATAAACACCAGTCCTCAAGCCTCTTTACAGAATGATCATGTTGTTGGTTGTGTCCCAGTAATCTGTGTCCCAATAATCTGTGTCCCAGTAATCTGTGTCCCAGTAATTTGTGTCCCAGTAATCTGTGTCCCAGTAATCTGTGTTCCAGTAATCTGTGGCCCAGTAATCTGTGTTCCAGTAATCGGTGTCACAGTAATCGGTGTCCTAGTAATCTGTGTTCCAGTAATCTGTGTCCCAATAATTTGTGTCCCAGTAATTTGTGTCCCAATAATCTGTGTCCCAGTAATTTGTGTCCCAGTAATCGGTGTCCCAGTAATCTGTGTCCCAGTAATTTGTGTCCCAGTAATCTGTGTCCCAGTAATTTGTGTCCCAGTAATCTGTGTAACAGTAATTTGTGTCCCAGTAATCTGTGTCCCAGTAATCGGTGTCCCAATAATCGGTGTCCCAATAATCTGTGTCCCAATAATCTGTGTCCCAGTAATCTGTGTCCCAGTAATCTGTGTCCCAGTAATTTGTGTCCCAGTAATTTGTGTCCCAGTAATTTGTGTCCCAGTAATCTGTGTCCCAGTAATCTGTGTCCCAGTAATCTGTGTTCCAGTAATCGGTGTCCCAGTAATCGGTGTCCCAGTAATTTGTGTCCCAGTAATCTGTGTCCCAATAATCTGTGTTCCAGTAATCTGTGTTCCAGTAATCTGTGTTCCAGTAATCTGTGTCCCAGTAATCGGTGTCCCAGTAATCGGTGTCCCAGTAATCTGTGTCCTAATAATCTGTGTCCCAATAATCTGTGTCCCAGTAATCTGTGTCCCAGTAATTTGTGTCCCAGTAATTTGTGTCCCAGTAATCTGTGTCCCAGTAATCTGTGTCCCAGTAATTTGTGTCCCAGTAATCTGTGTCCCAGTAATCTGTGTCCCAGTAATTTGTGTCCCAGTAATCTGTGTCCCAGTAATCGGTGTCCCAGTAATCTGTGTCCCAGTAATCTGAAGCGGCCATTACACTACAACTCAACTGGTCTGCTAGTTTGACATTGTCTGATCTATACAGTAATGATGAACAGTTTGTCCGTGTTCTCTGTTCCACTACTTTGTGTCCCAGTAATTTGTGTCCCAGTAATCGGTGTCCCAGTAATCTGTGTCCCAGTAATCTGAAGCGGCCATTACACTACAACTCAACTGGTCTGCTAGTTTGACATTGTCTGATCTATACAGTAATGATGAACAGTTTGTCCGTGTTCTGGAGGTATTCAATTACATATGAGGCTGTTTGGTTCTTTGAAAAACAAGCAAAGAGCTTACATCTATAGATGTAGATAGAGAAGAGAAGTCCTGAAGGTGAAACCAGTAGAGTAGTGGAACAGAGAAACCGGTATAGTATTGGAACAGAGAAACCGGTATAGTAGTGGAACAGAGAAACCAGTATAGTAGTGGAACAGAGAAACCGGTATAGTAGTGGAACAGAGAAACCAGTATAGTAGTGGAACAGAGAAACCAGTATAGTAGTGGAACAGAGAAACCAGTATAGTAGTGGAACAGAGAAACCAGTATAGTAGTGGAACAGAGAAACCAGTATAGTAGTGGAACAGAGAAACCAGTATAGTAGTGGAACAGAGAAACCAGTAGAGTAGTGGAACAGAGAAACCAGTAGAGTATTGGAACAGAGAAACCAGTATAGTAGTGGAACAGAGAAACCAGTATAGTATTGGAACAGAGAAACCAGTATAGTAGTGGAACAGAGAAACCAGTATAGTATTGGAACAGAGAAACCAGTATAGTAGTGGAACAGAGAAACCAGTATAGTAGTGGAACAGAGAAACCAGTATAGTATTGGAACAGAGAAACCAGTATAGTAGTGGAACAGAGAAACCAGTATAGTAGTGGAACAGAGAAACCGGTATAGTAGTGGAACAGAGAAACCAGTATAGTAGTGGAACAGAGAAACCAGTATAGTATTGGAACAGAGAAACCAGTATAGTAGTGGAACAGAGAAACCAGTATAGTAGTGGAACAGAGAAACCAGTATAGTATTGGAACAGAGAAACCAGTATAGTAGTGGAACAGAGAAACCAGTATAGTAGTGGAACAGAGAAACCAGTATAGTAGTGGAACAGAGAAACCAGTATAGTAGTGGAACAGAGAAACCGGTATAGTAGTGGAACAGAGAAACCAGTATAGTAGTGGAACAGAGAAACCAGTATAGTAGTGGAACAGAGAAACCAGTATAGTAGTGGAACAGAGAAACCAGTATAGTATTGGAACAGAGAAACCAGTATAGTAGTGGAACAGAGAAACCAGTATAGTAGTGGAACAGAGAAACCGGTATAGTAGTGGAACAGAGAAACCAGTATAGTATTGGAACAGAGAAACCAGTATAGTAGTGGAACAGAGAAACCGGTATAGTAGTGGAACAGAGAAACCGGTATAGTAGTGGAACAGAGAAACCGGTATAGTAGTGGAACAGAGAAACCGGTATAGTAGTGGAACAGAGAAACCAGTATAGTATTGGAACAGAGAAACCAGTATAGTATTGGAACAGAGAAACCAGTATAGTATTGGAACAGAGAAACCAGTATAGTATTGGAACAGAGAAACCAGTATAGTAGTGGAACAGAGAAACCAGTATAGTAGTGGAACAGAGAAACCAGTATAGTAGTGGAACAGAGAAACCAGTATAGTAGTGGAACAGAGAAACCAGTATAGTAGTGGAACAGAGAAACCAGTATAGTAGTGGAACAGAGAAACCAGTATAGTAGTGGAACAGAGAAACCAATATAGTAGTGGAACAGAGAAACCAGTATAGTAGTGGAATAGAGAAACCAGTATAGTAGTGGAACAGAGAAACCAGTATAGTGGTGGAACAGAGAAACCAGTATAGTAGTGGAACAGAGAAACCAGTATAGTAGTGGAACAGAGAAACCAGTATAGCAGTGGAACAGAGAAACCAGTATAGCAGTGGAACAGAGAAACCAGTATAGTAGTGGAACAGAGAAACCAGTATAGTATTGGAACAGAGAAACCAGTATAGTAGTGGAACAGAGAAACCAGTATAGTAGTGGAACAGAGAAACCAGTATAGTAGTGGAACAGAGAAACCAGTATAGTAGTGGAACAGAGAAACCAGTATAGTAGTGGAACAGAGAAACCAGTATAGTAGTGGAACAGAGAAACCAGTATAGTAGTGGAACAGAGAAACCAATATTGTAGTGAAACAGAGAAACCAGTATAGTAGTGGAACAGAGAAACCAGATCTGTTCTGAGTACAGCGACAGAACCAGGTCTGTTCTGAGTACAGCGACAGAACCGGGTCTGTTCTGAGTACAGCGACAGAACCGGGTCTGTTCTGAGTACAGCGACAGAAACGGGTCTGTTCTGAGTACAGCGACAGAAACGGGTCTGTTCTGAGTACAGCGACAGAAACGGGTCTGTTCTGAGTACAGCGACAGAACCGGATCTGTTCTGAGTACAGCGACAGAACCGGGTCTGTTCTGAGTACAGCGACAGAACCGGGTCTGTTCTGAGTACAGCGACAGAACCGGGTCTGTTCTGAGTACAGCGACAGAACCGGGTCTGTTCTGAGTACAGCGACAGAACCGGATCTGTTCTGAGTACAGCGACAGAACCGGGTCTGTTCTGAGTACAGCGACAGAACCGGATCTGTTCTGAGTACAGAGACAGAACCGGGTCTGTTCTGAGTACAGAGACAGAACCGGGTCTGTTCTGAGTACAGCGACAGAACCGGGTCTGTTCTGAGTACAGAGACAGAACCGGGTCTGTTCTGAGTACAGCGAGTACACAAATAGAGAAATAAAAAGCTGAAGAGGGAATAAATGAATAGAAATGTGTTCCTGGTCTGCTCTGTCTCGTCAATACGGTATTTACACTTGATTACATATTGATTTCTCTAGTGCACTATATGGGGAAGGGGATGCTATTCGGGATACACCCTAGGTCTCCATCTGCTGCTACGGCTCAGCGCTTCAACCGAAATCCAATTCAAGCAGGGATTTAAAAGTTGTTGATTTACAATGAATTATCACGAGGGAGTACACTGGATGTATACGTGATATTAAATGCTTTACACTACGAGCCTATTGTAAGATACCTATGCCTTCTTCTTCGTGGTCGGAGGAATAAGCAGTGTAACTTTTACAGAGGCTTTAATCACGCGTCTCTGACCAGTACCGTCAAGGACAGAAAACACAAAATCACAAACCTAATAATAATACAATTATAATAATAACATGACATAATCAAACGCAAACCTTTATTTCTCTTCTAGTCAAAACCATTTAAACCGTGTACACCTTTCACGCTCCCCATAATGAAGGGACTGTCCCTTTCTTATACATAGTGTTATTGTCTGTATTGGTGAATAATGACAGTTTTATCAGTTCCATCATGACACATATTTTGAAACGGTGAAATGTACAGCGTAATGTAAAAAGTAAGTTGTTACCAAGAGATTATTGATTAACTGGCAAAACACATGCTATTAGAAACAGTTGAAATACTGAGCATAACATAAACCCGACTACAACAGCTGCTGTGGATTGTAGATCTGAAAATATGAAACATGAAATCGGTTTACATACCAAACAGCTTGGTGCCCCTGATAGTTGTGTCACTAAGATGACACAATCTTCACAATAAATCTAAAACAGTCCTTTCAATAGCTTCAAATCATTTGGCACCTTGGAACTGAGGAGGGGAGGAATGGGGGTGAGAGGACTAGTCAACAGAACTGAGGAGGGGAGGAATGGAGGTGGGAGGACTAGAGTCAACAGAACTGAGGAGGGGAGGTATGGAGGTGGGAGGACTAGAGTCAACAGAACTGAGGAGGGGAGGAATGGGGGTGGGAGGACTAGAGTCAACAGAACTGAGGAGGGGAGGAATGGAGGTGGGAGGACTAGAGTCAACAGAACTGAGGAGGGGAGGTATGGAGGTGGGAGGACTAGAGTCAACAGAACTGAGGAGGGGAGGAATGGAGGTGGGAGGACTAGAGTCAACAGAACTGAGGAGGGAGGAATGGGGGTGGGAGGACTAGAGTCAACAGAACTGAGGAGGGGAGGAATGGGGGTGGGAGGACTAGAGTCAACAGAACTGAGGTGGGGAGGAATGGGGTGGGAGGACTAGAGTCAACAGAACTGAGGAGGGAGGAATGGAGGTGGGAGGACTAGAGTCAACAGAACTGAGGAGGGGAGGAATGGGGTGGGAGGACTAGAGTCAACAGAACTGAGGAGGGGAGGAATGGGGGTGGGAGGACTAGAGTCAACAGAACTGAGGTGGAGAGGAATGGGGGTGGGAGGACTAGAGTCAACAGAACTGAGGAGGGAGGAATGGAGGTGGGAGGACTAGAGTCAACAGAACTGAGGAGGGGAGGTATGGAGGTGGGAGGACTAGAGTCAACAGAACTGAGGAGGGGAGGAATGGAGGTGGGAGGACTAGAGTCAACAGAACTGAGGAGGGGAGGTATGGAGGTGGGAGGACTAGAGTCAACAGAACTGAGGAGGGGAGGAATGGAGGTGGGAGGACTAGAGTCAACAGAACTGAGGAGGGAGGAATGGGGGTGGGAGGACTAGAGTCAACAGAACTGAGGTGGGGAGGAATGGGGGTGGGAGGACTAGAGTCAACAGAACTGAGGAGGGGAGGAATGGAGGTGGGAGGACTAGAGTCAACAGAACTGAGGAGGGGAGGAATGGGGGTGGGAGGACTAGAGTCAACAGAACTGAGGAGGGGAGGAATGGGGTGGGAGGACTAGAGTCAACAGAACTGAGGAGGGAGGAATGGAGGTGGGAGGACTAGAGTCAACAGAACTGAGGAGGGGAGGAATGGGGGGGGAGGACTAGAGTCAACAGAACTGAGGAGGGGAGGAATGGGGGTGGGAGGACTAGAGTCAACAGAACTGAGGTGGAGAGGAATGGGGGTGGGAGGACTAGAGTCAACAGAACTGAGGAGGGAGGAATGGAGGTGGGAGGACTAGAGTCAACAGAACTGAGGAGGGGAGGAATGGGGGGGGGGGACTAGAGTCAACAGAACTGAGGTGGAGAGGAATGGGGGTGGGAGGACTAGAGTCAACAGAACTGAGGAGGGGAGGAATGGGGGTGGGAGGACTAGAGTCAACAGAACTGAGGAGGGGAGGAATGGGGGTGGGAGGACAAGAGTCAACAGAACTGAGGTGGGGAGGAATGGGGGTGGGAGGACTAGAGTCAACAGAACTGAGGAGGGGAGGAATGGAGGTGGGAGGACTAGAGTCAACAGAACTGAGGAGGGGAGGAATGGGGGTGGGAGGACTAGAGTCAACAGAACTGAGGTGGGGAGGAATGGGGGTGGGAGGACTAGAGTCAACAGAACTGAGGAGGGGAGGAATGGGGGTGGGAGGACTAGAGTCAACAGAACTGAGGAGGGGAGGAATGGGGGTGGGAGGACTAGAGTCAACAGAACAGGGCCCCAGGAAGCAACAAAGAGAAAATACCATGCATAATTATTTACATATTCAGAACTAAAAGATAACATAATTAACACAACTCTGTGCTGCTCCACTGTCTGTCCAACAAGAGACCACCTTCTGCACCGTCTGAGAAGACGAGCAGAGCTCTGTCTGTCACCACACACAGCATCACTTGGAATGGACATGAGTTCTGTCCTGTCTGTCACCACACACAGCATCACTTGGAATGGACATGAGTTCTGTCCTGTCTGTCACCACACACAGCATCACTTGGAATGGACATGAGTTCTGTCCTGTCTGTCAGCGAGGCAGCTGGACGGTAAGTAGTATACAGGAGACCCCCCTTAGCGCAGTGGACATGAGTTCTGTTCTGTCCTGTCTGTCAGTGAGGCAGCTGGACGGTAAGTAGTATACAGGAGACCGCCCTTAGCGCAGTGGACATGAGTTCTGTCCTGTCCTGTCTGTCAGTGAGGCAGCCGGACGGTAAGTAGTATACAGGAGACCCCCCTTAGCGCAGTGGACATGAGTTCTCTCCTGTCTGTCAGTGAGGCAGCTGGACGGTAAGTAGTATACAGGAGACCCCCCTTAGCGCAGTGGACATGAGTTCTGTCCTGTCTGTCAGTGGGCAGGCGGTAGGCTAGCTAGGTACAGCTAGGCAGGATACCCTCCTCTGATGCTGCATGGTGCCACGGTGGCTCTCCTCTTATACGATGCGCGGTGCTGAGCGATCGTTGGTATTGGTCCTCTTCAGCTTGACCCCTCTCTGGATAACCAGCAGCATGTTTCTCCCCTGACCATCCATAACCTCCCCATCCTCCAGGGACCCCCCCTCGCCTTGACACTGGACCCCAGGCTGGTGAGGGGCCAGGGGAGGGTTGGTGGTTGCTTGACCACTCCAGAACGCCAGGGGAAGTACACCCAGCTCCCCCTCCTCTCCCTGGGCTGGAGACTCAGGGCTCTGGGCCTCCTCTGGTTCCTCTGCCCCTACTCCTGGTCCTCCAGGAAGCCCCAGTCCCCCAGGGAATCCTCCCCCAACTAGTCCAGGCACGGTGGGGATCTTGACTGGGATCACGGGGGTCCGGATGGGGATGGGGCCGGTGGTCCCGCGGCGGGCTGAGGGCTTGGTGGAGGGCGTGCGGCGGATGGTGGCGACCCCAGGGGTCATGATGACGGAGCCAGCCGTAGAAGGTAGGCCGGCGGTGGAGGCTGGTCTCTTGGACTGGAACATCCTACGGTAGGACTGGCTGATGTCACTGTTACGGGGGATGGTGGATGACTTGTCAAACTCCTGCTGGTCAACCTCCTGGTCCCCTCCCATGGAGAAATAGTCGTAGTCTGACACTGGAATAAACAGAGAGGGAGAGAGACATGTTAGGACATTTTTTATTATTTTTATTTTATTTATTTATTATGAATCCCCATTAGTTCCTGTCAAGACAGCAGCTACTCTTCCTGGGGTTTATTATGGATCCCCATTAGTTCCTGTCAAGGCAGCAGCTACTCTTCCTGGGGTTTATTATGGATCCCCATTAGTTCCTGTCAAGGCAGCAGCTACTCTTCCTGGGGTTTATTATGGATCCCCATTAGTTCCTGTCAAGACAGCAGCTACTCTTCCTGGGGTTTATTATGGATCCCCATTAGTTCCTGTCAAGACAGAAGCTACTCTTCCTGGGGTTTATTATGGATCCCCATTAGTTCCTGTCAAGACAGAAGCTACTCTTCCTGGGGTTTATTATGGATCCCCATTAGTTCCTGTCAAGACAGAAGCTACTCTTCCTGGGGTCCAAACTAATTAAGACAAAAACAAAAATAAAACAAAACAGTACAATAAAACAAAACGGCACAATAAGTCTACCTTAAAAATATTGATTAAGATGTTTCTTTCATTAAAATGTTCCTTTTATGGGCCTCCCTCTAGTGGGGCAGTGGTCTACGGCTCTGCATCGCAGTGCTAGCTGTGCCACTAGAAATCCTGGTTCGAGTCCAGGCTCTGTTGCAGCCGGCTGCGACCGGGAGAACCATGGGGCGGCGCACAATTGGCCCAGTGTCGTCCAGGTTAGCCGGCAGGGATGTCCTAGTCGCTCTAGTGACTCCTGTGGCGGGCCGGGCGCAGTGCACGCTGACACGGTCGCCAGGTGTACGGTGTTTCCTCCGACACATTGGTGCGGCTGGCTTCCCGGGTTAAGCGAGCAGTGTGTCAAGAAGCAGTGCGGCTTGGTTGGGTCGTGTTTCGGAGGACACACGACTCTCGACCTTCGCCTCTCCTGAGTCCGTACGGGAGTTGCAGCGATGGGACAAGACTGTAACTACCAATTGGATACAACAAAATTAGGGAGAAAAAGGGATATAAAAATCAAATAAAATGTTTATCTTGGACTAGCAAAAACAAAAAGAACATCACAAGCTTGCAGATTCTATAGCTACCACCACGATGGAGGGAGGATGATTACTAACTTCCTGTTGATGACATTGGGCTTCCGGCTTCTTCTGTGAGGACTTAAGAGGTGGCGCCACCTACTGTACGTAGTGTGTAAGGTTGTAGGAGAGTAGAAATCAGACTGTAGCAGCCTATATATAGCTAATGCAGATAACATTACTTGGCAAAGGAGGCTGAAAAGGGGGTAGTTGCAGTTTACCCCCCACTATCTGTGGTCACAGTTCAAAAGGCTAACATCCCCCCCAATGAAATGGCTATGGATTCCTAAAGTTTAGCAATGCAGGCTATTCATTGAAATTTACATTGCAAGTTGCAACATTGACTGTGGCTTCGATGTGAATGAAATAAACAGGCCACTAAATTACATTTACATTGGAATGTAGGCTGTGTATTAATGGCCTCAATACAATAGACTAGAATTGGCTTGATGACCACAGACAATTTCGCCCTTAATGACAGTGACCAACAGTATGTGAAGCGATATAGGGAGTGGCATCTCTTTAACAAGGAGCGGCAGGTAGCCTAGTGGTTAGAGGGGGGAGGCAGGTAGCCTAGTGGTTAGAGGGGGGAGGCAGGTAGCCTAGTGGTTAGAGGGGGGAGGCAGGTATCCTTGTGGTTAGAGGGGGAGGCAGGTAGCCTAGTGGTTAGAGCGTTGGACCAGTAACCGAAAGGTTACTGGATTGAATCCCTGAGCTGACAAGGTAAAATTCTGTCGTTCTGCCCCTGAACAAGGCAGTTAACACACTGTTCCCCGGTAGGCCGTCATTGTAAATAAGTTTACCTGACTTGCCCAGTTAAATAAAGGTTAAAATAACAAAGCGACTGGAACTGTTGCTAGGAACAGTTGGTATGGCCTCGAAAATATAGCCTAGTGTATAAAACGAATGAAAGAAATGTAGGCTATAAACTGTCATCCTCAATTATTTTTAATGCATTGTGTCCTCATGTGTGGTTTTGTTTTGAAATTGGCAAATAAATACATTTATTTAACCAATGTAGGTTAAGGTTTATAGACCACAACAAAAACAGTTTGCAGCCTCTGGCTGGCTGTGCTTAGCTGGAAGGTGGCAGACCCCATTTGAAACTTGCCTAGGGCTTATAGCTGTCCTCTGATTGGAGGCTACTCGCCAGAGATGCAAATCACATCTTGAGCAGTAAACTCTGCTCTCCCGCTTGCGGTAGGTATTTATATCCCTGGCCGTAGTGACTGCAAATAGCAAGCGGGTGTACTTTTTTTGCTATCTGGGACGGAGTTGCATTATTTTCCATAGAACGCATAGAGCCCCTAGTTGATTATCCCTTTAATACCATGGCTATACTTTTAACACATTTGCCGCTAGAAATATGCTCAACGTCCACCGAAGTAGCTAGCAAGTTAACGACAACAGTTGCCGTGGTAACCAAACAAACAGACTTGCTAGTTTAGCTAACCAAACCATCAGTCCTAGCTTGCCATTATGAAAATAGAATATCAACAAAAGGCAATATTTTTTTCAATTCGACTTTTGCTTTAAAAGCAGCTTAAACATAGAACATGTAAGAATGAACTATAGCCATGGAATTTTACCGTGCAAATATACCGTGCTTTATAGGGAAATAATGCCCTCTAGAATGCCCTTCAAGCCAATCAGAAACAGGTATTCAACAATGCCATGGTATAAATATCTATATTACATCCCTATATTACATATCTACATTACATCCCTATATTACATATCTACATTACATCCCTATATTACATATCTATATTACATATCTACATTACACATCTATATTACATCCCATTATTACATATCTATATTACATATCTACATTACATCCCTACATTACATATCTACATTACATATCTACATTACATGTCTACATTACATATCTATATTACATATCTACATTACATATATTTTTATTTTATTTAACCTTTATTTAACTAGGCAAGTCAGTTAAGAACAAATTCTTTGCTGATAGGTGTATAAAATCGAGCACACAGTCCATAGACAAACATTGGTAGTAGAATGGCCTTACTGAAGAGCTCAGTGACTTTCAAC
Source organism: Salvelinus namaycush (assembly GCF_016432855.1). Taxonomy (NCBI): domain Eukaryota; kingdom Metazoa; phylum Chordata; class Actinopteri; order Salmoniformes; family Salmonidae; genus Salvelinus; species Salvelinus namaycush. The sequence goes on from NC_052311.1 coordinate 73,454,282, forward strand.
GTGGCACCGTCATAGGATGCCACCTTTCCAACAAGTCAGTTCGTCAAATTTCTGCCCTGATAGAGCTGCCCCTGTCAACTGTAAGTGCTGTTATTGTGATGTGGAAACATCTAGGAGCAACAACGGCTCAGTCGCGAAGTGGTAGGCCACATAACCTCACAGAATGGGACCCCCCGAGTGCTGAAGCGCGTAAAAATCGTCTATCCTCAGTTGCAACACTCCCTATCGAGTTCCAAACTGCCTCTGGAAGCAACGTCAGCACAAGAACTGTTCGTCGGGAGCTTCATGAAATGGGTTTTCATGGCCGAGCAGCCGCACACAAGCCTAAGATCACCATGCGCAATGCCAAGCGTCGGCTGGAGTGGTGTAAAGCTCACCGCCATTGGACTTTGGAGCAGTGGAATCACGTTCTCTGGCAGTCTGACGGACGAATCTGGGTTTGGCAGATGCCAGGAGAACGCTACCTGCCCAAATGCATAATGCCAACTGTAAAGTTTGGTGGAGGAGGAATAATGTTCTGGGGCTGTTTTTCATGGTTCAGGCTAGGCCCCTTAGTTCCAGTGAAGGGAAATCTTAACACTACAGCAGACAATGACATTCAAGACGATTCTGTGCTTGAAACATTGTGGCAACAGTTTGGGGCAGGCCCTTTCCTGTTTCAGCATGACAATGCCCCCGTGCACAAAGCGAGGTCCATACAGAAATGGCTTGTCGAGATCGGTGTGGAAGAACTTGACTGGCTTGCACAGAGCCCTGACCTCAACCCCATCGAACACCTTTGGGACTAATTGGAACGCCAACTGCGGGCCAGGCCTAATCGCCCAACATCAGTGCCCGACCTCACTAATGCTCTTGTGGCTGAATGGAAGCAAGTCCCCGCAGTAATGTTCCAACATCTAGTGGAAAGCCTTCCCAGAAGAGTGGAGGCTGTTATAGCAGCAAAAGGGGGGTCGGGGAACTCCATATTATTGCCCATGATTTTGGAATGAGATTGTTCGACGAGCAGATGTCCACATACCTTTGATCATTTAGTGTACCTATATCCTATTTTTACCAGACACTTACCTGACATATTTACACAGAAGGATATAGCGCTTCAAGTCATGCATGCCTTTGCATATTTTCTCAGTGTGTGTGTGTGTGTTAACCTTGTGAGGGTATGGTGTCCTCTGAACAGCATGGGGTGGTACTCTGGGTACTGTAGCCACTAGAACAGTGTAGAGAGTCCCTATTGGAACGCTGTGTCTGTGAGTCCAGCTGTAGACCTCTGGACAGGGCCAGGGCCAGCTCCTCATGGGCCTCCATCTCACACACCTGAACACACACACACACACACACACACACACACACACACACACACACACACACACACACACACACACACACACACACACACACACACACACACACACACACACATTGGGTTAGAAAACGTAATTCTTCTTTGTGCAGCATGAAGATAAAACAATCAATATAACCTGGGTGGTTTGAGCCCTGAATTCTGATTGGCTGTATACCACGGGTGTGTTAGTTTTCCTGCTCTAATTACGTTGGTAACCCGTTTATAATGGTCGTGCGTAAGAACAGCCCTTTGCCGTGGTATATTGACCACCTCCTCGGGCCTTATTGCTTAATTATAAACTGGTTTGAACCCTGAATGCTGATTGGCTGACAGCCGTGGTATATCAGAACGTATACCATTGATACGACAAAACATTTGTTTTTCCTGCTCTATTTACGTTGGTAACCCGTTTATAATAGCAATAAGGCACCTCTGGGGTTTGTGGTATATGGCCAATATACCACGGCTAAGGGCTGTGTCCAGGCACTCCGCGTTGCGTCGTGCTTAAGAACAGAGCTTAGCTGTGGTATAGTGGCCATATACCACAAACCCCCGAGGTGCCTTATTACCTAAATATATCACAGACATTGAATCACACAATGGACAGATGCACACACACACCACACAGTCAAACTAGACATTTCAAGAAAAATTGTGTGACTTGCTTCAGACATTTGTATAAAATATAGATGAAATCATGTTTCCAGCTGACCTTGGGTGATGGAGGTAATGGTTGACTCCTGCCCCCTGGTGCTGGGATGACTCCAGCAGGTAGTGGTAGACGCCTGCCCCCTGGTGCTGGGATGACTCCAGCAGGTAGTGGTAGAATCCTGCCCCCTGGTGCTGGGATGACTCCCGCAGGTAGTGGTAGACTCCTGGCCCCTGGTGCTGGGATGACTCCAGCAGGTAGTGGTAGTGGGGCATAGCTGGTGTCTGCTGGTACAAGATCCTTGTCCTTCCTCCTTCTAAGGGTGTTTACCATGGGCTGGTCATAGGGTCCTGGCTTAGCCCAGTCCTACAGGATACACATACATAAACATAGCTGAGTTCACCTCCTCTACCCAGTCCTACAGGATACAGAAACATAGCTGAGTTCACCTCCTCTACCCAGTCCTACAGGATACAGAAACATAGCTGAGTTCACCTCCTCTACCCAGTCCTACAGGATACAGAAACATAGCTGAGTTCACCTCCTCTACCCAGTCCTACAGGATACAGAAACATAGCTGAGTTCACCTCCTCTACCCAGTCCTACAGGATACAGAAACATAGCTGAGTTCACCTCCTCTACCCAGTCCTACAGGATACAGAAACATAGCTGAGTTCACCTCCTCTACCCAGTCCTACAGGATACAGAAACATAGCTGAGTTCACCTCCTCTACCCAGTCCTACAGGATACAGAAACATAGCTGAGTTCACCTCCTCTACCCAGTCCTACAGGATACAGAAACATAGCTGAGTTCACCTCCTCTACCCAGTCCTACAGGATACAGAAACATAGCTGAGTTCACCTCCTCTACCCAGTCCTACAGGATACAGAAACATAGCTGAGTTCACCTCCTCTACCCAGTCCTACAGGATACAGAAACATAGCTGAGTTCACCTCCTCTACCCAGTCCTACAGGATACAGAAACATAGCTGAGTTCACCTCCTCTACCCAGTCCTACAGGATACAGAAACATAGCTGAGTTCACCTCCTCTACCCAGTCCTACAGGATACAGAAACATAGCTGAGTTCACCTCCTCTACCCAGTCCTACAGGATACAGAAACATAGCTGAGTTCACCTCCTCTACCCAGTCCTACAGGATACAGAAACATAGCTGAGTTCACCTCCTCTACCCAGTCCTACAGGATACAGAAACATAGCTGAGTTCACCTCCTCTACCCAGTCCTACAGGATACAGAAACATAGCTGAGTTCACCTCCTCTACCCAGTCCTACAGGATACAGAAACATAGCTGAGTTCACCTCCTCTACCCAGTCCTACAGGATACAGAAACATAGCTGAGTTCACCTCCTCTACCCAGTCCTACAGGATACAGAAACATAGCTGAGTTCACCTCCTCTACCCAGTCCTACAGGATACAGAAACATAGCTGAGTTCACCTCCTCTACCCAGTCCTACAGGATACAGAAACATAGCTGAGTTCACCTCCTCTACCCAGTCCTACAGGATACAGAAACATAGCTGAGTTCACCTCCTCTACCCAGTCCTACAGGATACAGAAACATAGCTGAGTTCACCTCCTCTACCCAGTCCTACAGGATACAGAAACATAGCTGAGTTCACCTCCTCTACCCAGTCCTACAGGATACAGAAACATAGCTGAGTTCACCTCCTCTACCCAGTCCTACAGGATACAGAAACATAGCTGAGTTCACCTCCTCTACCCAGTCCTACAGGATACAGAAACATAGCTGAGTTCACCTCCTCTACCCAGTCCTACAGGATACAGAAACATAGCTGAGTTCACCTCCTCTACCCAGTCCTACAGGATACAGAAACATAGCTGAGTTCACCTCCTCTACCCAGTCCTACAGGATACAGAAACATAGCTGAGTTCACCTCCTCTACCCAGTCCTACAGGATACAGAAACATAGCTGAGTTCACCTCCTCTACCCAGTCCTACAGGATACAGAAACATAGCTGAGTTCACCTCCTCTACCCAGTCCTACAGGATACAGAAACATAGCTGAGTTCACCTCCTCTACCCAGTCCTACAGGATACAGAAACATAGCTGAGTTCACCTCCTCTACCCAGTCCTACAGGATACAGAAACATAGCTGAGTTCACCTCCTCTACCCAGTCCTACAGGATACAGAAACATAGCTGAGTTCACCTCCTCTACCCAGTCCTACAGGATACAGAAACATAGCTGAGTTCACCTCCTCTACCCAGTCCTACAGGATACAGAAACATAGCTGAGTTCACCTCCTCTACCCAGTCCTACAGGATACAGAAACATAGCTGAGTTCACCTCCTCTACCCAGTCCTACAGGATACAGAAACATAGCTGAGTTCACCTCCTCTACCCAGTCCTACAGGATACAGAAACATAGCTGAGTTCACCTCCTCTACCCAGTCCTACAGGATACAGAAACATAGCTGAGTTCACCTCCTCTACCCAGTCCTACAGGATACAGAAACATAGCTGAGTTCACCTCCTCTACCCAGTCCTACAGGATACAGAAACATAGCTGAGTTCACCTCCTCTACACAGTCCTACAGGATACAGAAACATAGCTGAGTTCACCTCCTCTACCCAGTCCTACAGGATACAGAAACATAGCTGAGTTCACCTCCTCTACCCAGTCCTACAGGATACAGAAACATAGCTGAGTTCACCTCCTCCTTGGTATCCCTAACACAGCTGAGTTCACCTCCTCCTTGGTATCCCTAGCACAGCTGAGTTCACCTCCTCCTTGGTATCCCTAGCATAGCTGAGTTCACCTCCTCCTTGGTATCCCTAACACAGCTGAGTTCACCTCCTCCTTGGCATCCCTAGCACAGCTGAGTTCACCTCCTCCTTGGTATCCCTAGCTGTTCTTTAATCATGGGCCTCTGGAGATCCTGTCAGCTGGGGATTCTGAACTATTATCACGATCTTCAAATACATCTTCTCCAGGAACACATCTGAAATCTACCAATGAAACGTGTAGAAGACGATGTAGTATATTGTCCTACGATCATTTTGCAATCTGACTGCAACATAATAATAATGTCAGATTAATTCAGAGGGTCCCTACGTAATGACAGATATTTTAGGAACACAAGGAGTCAGGACATGATGAGGAGGAGGACTGAACCAACAACCAACCTTCCAGCTGGGGACTTTAGAGGTGGGGACCATGTTAGGCCCCAGGGTGCAGTAATGAGGGTAGTCAGGTAGCAGGACCGAGCACGGCCTGGACCACGACTGGGACGGACAGGAGGAGGAGGTGATGGAGGACGAATGGGAGGAGGGAGGGAAGAGGGGGTAGGAACCCACCAGGCCTGAGCCCCCTCCCATCAGGTAGGACCCCCCCAGACCTGAGCCCCCTCCCATCAGGTATGAAGAGTCTGAATGATGGTGATCCCCGTAGTGGTCATACCCGTTAGACAACTGAGCATGAGCAGGGGAACGGAATGACACAAACAAACAAACAAACAAACAAACATAAAAACACAAAATTGGAGAAATTGGTCAAATGATAAAAACCAACACAACAGGGTCAGGATAATAAATCAACACAACAGGGTCAGGATAATAAACCAACACAACAGGGTCAGGATAATAAACCAACACAACAGGGTCAGGATAATAAACCAACACAATAGGGTCAGGATAATAAACCAACACAATAGGGTCAGGATAATAAACCAACACAACAGGGTCAGGATAACAGGGTCAGGATAATAAACCAACACAACAGGGTCAGGATAATAAACCAACACAACAGGGTCAGGATAATAAACCAACACAACAGGGTCAGGATAATAAACCAACACAACAGGGTCAGGATAACAGGGTCAGGATAATAAACCAACACAACAGGGTCAGGATAATAAACCAACACAACAGGGTCAGGATAATAAACCAACACAACAGGGTCAGGATAATAAACCAACACAACAGGGTCAGGATAATAAAACAAACACAATGGGGTCAGGATAATAAACCAACACAACAGGGTCAGGATAATAAACCAACACAACAGGGTCAGGATAATAAAACAAACACAACAGGGTCAGGATAATAAACCAACACAACAGGGTCAGGATAATAAACCAACACAATAGGGTCAGGATAATAAACCAACACAATAGGGTCAGGATAATAAACCAACACAATAGGGTCAGGATAATAAACCAACACAACAGGGTCAGGATAATAGGGTCAGGATAATAAAACAACACAACAGGGTCAGGATAATAAACCAACACAACAGGGTCAGGATAATAAACCAACACAATAGGGTCAGGATAATAAACCAACACAATAGGGTCAGGATAATAAACAAACACAACAGGGTCAGGATAATAAACCAACACAACAGGGTCAGGATAATAAACCAACACAACAGGGTCAGGATAATAAACCAACACAACAGGGTCAGGATAATAAACCAACACAACAGGGTCAGGATAATAAACCAACACAACAGGGTCAGGATAATAAACCAACACAACAGGGTCAGGATAATAAACCAACACAATAGGGTCAGGATAATAAACCAACACAACAGGGTCAGGATAATAAACCAACACAATAGGGTCAGGATAATAAACCAACACAATAGGGTCAGGATAATAAACCAACACAACAGGGTCAGGATAATAAACCAACACAACAGGGTCAGGATAATAAACCAACACAACAGGGTCAGGATAATAAACCAACACAACAGGGTCAGGATAATAAACCAACACAATAGGGTCAGGATAATAAACCAACACAATAGGGTCAGGATAATAAAACAAACACAATGGGGTCAGGATAATAAACCAACACAATAGGGTCAGGATAATAGGGTCAGGATAATAAACCAACACAATAGGGTCAGGATAATAAACCAACACAATAGGGTCAGGATAATAAACCAACACAATGGGATCAGGATAATAAACCAACACAACAGGGTCAGGATAATAGGGTCAGGATAATAAACCAACACAATAGGGTCAGGATAATAAACAAACACAACAGGGTCAGGATAATAAACCAACACAACAGGGTCAGGATAATAAACCAACACAACAGGGTCAGGATAATAAACCAACACAACAGGGTCAGGATAATAAACCAACACAACAGGGTCAGGATAATAAACCAACACAACAGGGTCAGGATAATAAACCAACACAACAGGGTCAGGATAATAAACCAACACAACAGGGTCAGGATAATAAACCAACAGGGTCAGGATAATAAACCAACAGGGTCAGGATAATAAACCAACAGGGTCAGGATAATAAACCAACACAACAGGGTCAGGAAAATAAACCAACACAACAGGGTCAGGATAATAAACCAACACAATAGGGCCAGGATAATAAACCAACACAACAGGGTCTGGATAATAAACCAACACAACAGGGTCAGGATAATAAACCAACACAATAGGGTCAGGATAATAAACCAACACAACAGGGTCAGGATAATAAACCGACACAACAGGGTCAGGATAATAAAACAACACAACAGGGTCAGGATAATAAAACAACACAATAGGGTCAGGATAATAAAACAACACAATAGGGTCAGGATAATAAACCAACACAACAGGGTCAGGATAATAAACCAACACAATAGGGTCAGGATAATAAACCAACACAATAGGGTCAGTATAATAAACCAACACAATAGGGTCAGGATAATAAACAAACACAATAGGGTCAGGATAATAAACAAACACAATAGGGTCAGGATAATAAACAAACACAACAGGGTCAGGATAATAAACCAACACAACAGGGTCAGGATAATAAACCAACACAATAGGGTCAGGATAATAAACCAACACAACAGGGTCAGGATAATAAACCAACACAACAGGGTCGGGATAATAAACCAACACAATAGGGTCAGGATAATAAACCAACACAACAGGGTCAGGATAATAAACCGACACAACAGGGTCAGGATAATAAAACAACACAACAGGGTCAGGATAATAAAACAACACAATAGGGTCAGGATAATAAACCAACACAACAGGGTCAGGATAATAAACCAACACAACAGGGTCAGGATAATAAACCAACACAATAGGGTCAGGATAATAAACCAACACAACAGGGTCAGGATAATAAACTAACACAACAGGGTCAGGATAACAGGGTCAGGATAATAAACTAACACAATAGGGTCAGGATAATAAACCAACACAATAGGGTCAGGATAATAAACCAACACAACAGGGTCAGGATAATAAACCAACACAACAGGGTCAGGATAATAAACTAACACAACAGGGTCAGGATAATAAACCAACACAACAGGGTCAGGATAATAAACCAACACAACAGGGTCAGGATAATAAACCAACAGGGTCAGGATAATAAACCAACAGGGTCAGGATAATAAACCAACAGGGTCAGGATAATAAACCAACAGGGTCAGGATAATAAACCAACACAATAGGGTCAGGATAATAGGGTCAGGATAATAAACCAACACAATAGGGTCAGGATAATAAACCAACAGGGTCAGGATAATAAACTAACACAATAGGGTCAGGATAATAAACCAACACAATAGGGTCAGGATAATAGGGTCAGGATAATAAACCAACACAATAGGGTCAGGATAATAAACCAACACAACAGGGTCAGGATAATAAACCAACACAACAGGGTCAGGATAATAAACCAACACAACAGGGTCAGGATAATAAACAAACACAACAGGGTCAGGATAATAAACCAACACAACAGGGTCAGGATAATAAAACAACATCAGAAACACAAGATAAAAGTTGATGAATGAAATACAAATAACTCAACATTTCGGAAGAACAAATAAACAAAGGAGTAAACTAAGAAAATGAATCCTGATTGACAAACCAGACTCCGGTTCTGAATTCTGAAATGTATGTGAACGACCACGATGACCCATGAGACTAGATACGTAACAGCAGGGATCAGAGACAGGTGAAAGGAAGCTGTGGATGGAACACCTGGATGGGGTAGAGGGTTGTGGAGAGGGTGAACACTATGTTTCCTGTGAGGAGACTCTAGACTAAGGGCTACAGCAAGGGGACGAGGGGAAGGGTATCTATCATGGGAGGGCAGGGGGGGGGGGGGTGCTTCCTCTCAAAGGAGGGATGGAGGGAGTATGTCACCTTGTCAACTGCAGCCAGAGGCCCTCCAGAGGTGGGAGAGCTGCACTCACTGACTGACTGGCAGGTCTCAGAGGCCTCAGACGAGCCAGAGCTGGAGCAAGGCTGGAGGAACAGCAGGTTGGGTGGAGGCAGACAGACGCGGAGGACAAGCACAAGACGGGAGCAGAGAGTTTTGGTGTAAAAAAGAGAGGAGTTTGAGTTCAGTGCAGGGTTAAAAGATGACCGGATATGAACATACACACAGTCACAGACAGTCACATACAGTCACAGACAGTCACACAGTCACAGACAGTCACACAGTCACACACAGTCACACACAGTCACACACAGTCACAGACAGTCACAGAGGAAGAGAACACACAAAGGAGAGGAAGGCGTGTATTGTAGCCATCACATGAAGGAGAGGAAGGCGTATATTGTAGCCATCACATAAAGGAGAGGAAGGCGTGTATTGTAGCCATCACATAAAGGAGAGGAAGGCGTGTATTGTAGCCCTCACATAAAGGAGAGGAAGGTGTGTATTGTAGCCATCACATAAAGGAGAGGAAGGCGTGTATTGTAGCCATCACATAAAGGAGAGGAAGGCGTGTATTGTAGCCATCACATAAAGGAGAGGAAGGCGTGTATTGTAGCCATCACATAAAGGAGAGGAAGGCGTGTATTGTAGCCATCACATAAAGGAGAGGAAGGCGTGTATTGTAGCCATCACATAAAGGAGAGGAAGGCGTGTATTGTAGCCATCACATAAAGGAGAGGAAGGCGTGTATTGTAACCATCACATAAAGGAGAGGAAGGCGTGTATTGTAGCCATCACATAAAGGAGAGGAAGGCGTGTATTGTAGCCATCACATAAAGGAGAGGAAGGCGTGTATTGTAGCCATCACATAAAGGAGAGGAAGGCGTGTATTGTAGCCATCACATAAAGGAGAGGAAGGCGTGTATTGTAGCCATCACATAAAGGAGAGGAAGGCGTGTATTGTAGCCATCACATAAAGGAGAGGAAGGCGTGTATTGTAGCCATCACATAAAGGAGAGGAAGGCGTGTATTGTAGCCATCACATAAAGGAGAGGAAGGCGTGTATTGTAGCCATCACATAAAGGAGAGGAAGGCGTGTATTGTAGCCACCACATAAGGAGAGGAAGGCGTGTATTGTAGCCATCACATAAAGGAGAGGAAGGCGTGTATTGTAGCCACCACATAAAGGAGAGGAAGGCGTGTATTGTAGCCATCACACAAAGGAGAGGAAGGCGTGTATTGTAGCCATCACATAAAGGAGAGGAAGGCGTGTATTGTAGCCATCACATAAAGGAGAGGAAGGCGTGTATTGTAGCCATCACACAAAGGAGAGGAAGGCGTGTATTGTAGCCATCACATAAAGGAGAGGAAGGTGTGTATTGTAGCCATCACACAAAGGAGAGGAAGGCGTGTATTGTAGCCATCACATAAAGGAGAGGAAGGCGTGTATTGTAGCCATCACATAAAGGAGAGGAAGGCGTGTATTGTAGCCATCACATAAAGGAGAGGAAGGCGTGTATTGTAGCCATCACATAAAGGAGAGGAAGGCGTGTATTGTAGCCATCACATAAAGGAGAGGAAGGCGTGTATTGTAGCCATCACATAAAGGAGAGGAAGGCGTGTATTGTAGCCATCACATAAAGGAGAGGAAGGCGTGTATTGTAACCATCACATAAAGGAGAGGAAGGCGTGTATTGTAGCCATCACATAAAGGAGAGGAAGGCGTGTATTGTAGCCATCACATAAAGGAGAGGAAGGCGTGTATTGTAGCCATCACATAAAGGAGAGGAAGGCGTGTATTGTAGCCATCACATAAAGGAGAGGAAGGCGTGTATTGTAGCCATCACATAAAGGAGAGGAAGGCGTGTATTGTAGCCATCACATAAAGGAGAGGAAGGCGTGTATTGTAGCCATCACATAAAGGAGAGGAAGGCGTGTATTGTAGCCATCACATAAAGGAGAGGAAGGCGTGTATTGTAGCCATCACATAAAGGAGAGGAAGGCGTGTATTGTAGCCACCACATAAGGAGAGGAAGGCGTGTATTGTAGCCATCACATAAAGGAGAGGAAGGCGTGTATTGTAGCCACCACATAAAGGAGAGGAAGGCGTGTATTGTAGCCATCACACAAAGGAGAGGAAGGCGTGTATTGTAGCCATCACATAAAGGAGAGGAAGGCGTGTATTGTAGCCATCACATAAAGGAGAGGAAGGCGTGTATTGTAGCCATCACACAAAGGAGAGGAAGGCGTGTATTGTAGCCATCACATAAAGGAGAGGAAGGTGTGTATTGTAGCCATCACACAAAGGAGAGGAAGGCGTGTATTGTAGCCATCACATAAAGGAGAGGAAGGCGTGTATTGTAGCCATCACATAAAGGAGAGGAAGGCGTGTATTGTAGCCATCACATAAAGGAGAGGAAGGCGTGTATTGTAGCCATCACACAAAGGAGAGGAAGGCGTGTATTGTAGCCATCACATAAAGGAGAGGAAGGCGTGTATTGTAGCCATCACATAAAGGAGAGGAAGGCGTGTATTGTAGCCATCACATAAAGGAGAGGAAGGCGTGTATTGTAGCCATCACATAAAGGAGAGGAAGGCGTGTATTGTAGCCATCACATAAAGGAGAGGAAGGCGTGTATTGTAGCCATCACATAAAGGAGAGGAAGGCGTGTATTGTAGCCATCACATAAAGGAGAGGAAGGCGTGTATTGTAGCCATCACATAAGGAGAGGAAGGCGTGTATTGTAGCCATCACATAAAGGAGAGGAAGGCGTGTATTGTAGCCATCACATAAAGGAGAGGAAGGCGTGTATTGTAGCCATCACATAAAGGAGAGGAAGGCGTGTATTGTAGCCATCACATAAAGGAGAGGAAGGCGTGTATTGTAGCCATCACATAGAGAGGAAGGCGTGTATTGTAGCCATCACATAAAGGAGAGGAAGGCGTGTATTGTAGCCATCACATAAAGGAGAGGAAGGCGTGTATTGTAGCCATCACATAAAGGAGAGGAAGGCGTGTATTGTAGCCATCACATAAAGGAGAGGAAGGCGTGTATTGTAGCCATCACATAAAGGAGAGGAAGGCGTGTATTGTAGCCATCACATAAAGGAGAGGAAGGCGTGTATTGTAGCCATCACATAAAGGAGAGGAAGGCGTGTATTGTAGCCATCACATAAAGGAGAGGAAGGCGTGTATTGTAGCCATCACATAAAGGAGAGGAAGGCGTGTATTGTAGCCATCACATAAAGGAGAGGAAGGCGTGTATTGTAGCCATCACATAAAGGAGAGGAAGGCGTGTATTGTAGCCATCACATAAAGGAGAGGAAGGCGTGTATTGTAGCCATCACATAAAGGAGAGGAAGGCGTGTATTGTAGCCATCACATAAGGAGAGGAAGGCGTGTATTGTAGCCACCACATAAAGGAGAGGAAGGCGTGTATTGTAGCCATCACATAAAGGAGAGGAAGGCGTGTATTGTAGCCACCACATAAAGGAGAGGAAGGCGTGTATTGTAGCCATCACATAAAGGAGAGGAAGGCGTGTATTGTAGCCATCACATAAGGAGAGGAAGGCGTGTATTGTAGCCACCACATAAAGGAGAGGAAGGCGTGTATTGTAGCCACCACATAAAGGAGAGGAAGGCGTGTATTGTAGCCATCACATAAAGGAGAGGAAGGCGTGTATTGTAGCCATCACATAAAGAGAGAGGAAGGAGTGTATTGTAGCCATCACATAAAGGAGAGGAAGGCGTGTATTGTAGCCATCACATAAAGGAGAGGAAGGCGTGTATTGTAGCCATCACATAAAGGAGAGGAAGGCGTGTATTGTAGCCATCACATAAAGGAGAGGAAGGCGTGTATTGTAGCCATCACATAAAGGAGAGGAAGGCGTGTATTGTAGCCATCACATAAAGGAGAGGAAGGCGTGTATTGTAGCCATCACATAAAGGAGAGGAAGGCGTGTATTGTAGCCATCACATAAAGAGAGAACAGCAGGGAAGACGTTAGAAGACATCAATCAGTCAGTGAGCTGCAGCAGCACGTTTAAAAACAATAGTTCAAAGGCTGCCAGCAGGGAAGTTAGAGATTCAGGGTGAAATTAGCTGAAGTGAAACAAAGCAGAGAGGTGAGTCAGAAGATAGAATCATTTAGCATGAACTGTCCTTGTGGACGGACAGCAGAGGGAGAAGCAGATAGACAGTCTGCTACTAAGCATCATGGTTAATTAGTTTAAAGCCAGCGACAGAAAGTCCAGTATTCTCCTGGTGGTTTTCTATGGAGTTGTGGTGCGGTAGCATTAGTGGTCGTCACTCTGAGACCTTATTCAGTACAGTGACCTAACAGAGGAGGGAGGAACTCTACTCTAGACTGACAGTGACCTAACAGAGGAAGGAGGAACTCTACTCTAGACTGACAGTGACCTAACAGAGGAAGGAGGAACTCTACTCTAGACTGGCAGTGACCTAACAGAGGAAGGAGGAACTCTACTCTAGACTGGCAGTGACCTAACAGAGGAAGGAGGAACTCTACTCTAGACTGGCAGTGACCTAACAGAGGAAGGAGGAACTCTACTCTAGACTGACAGTGACCTAACAGAGGAAGGAGGTACTCTACTCTAGACTGACAGTGACCTAACAGAGGAAGGAGGAACTCTACTCTAGACTGACAGTGACCTAACAGAGGAAGGAGGAACTCTACTCTAGACTGACAGTGACCTAACAGAGGAAGGAGGAACTCTACTCTAGACTGACAGTGACCTAACAGAGGAGGGAGGAACTCTACTCTAGACTGGCAGTGACCTAACAGAGGAAGGAGGAACTCTACTCTAGACTGACAGTGACCTAACAGAGGAAGGAGGTACTCTACTCTAGACTGACAGTGACCTAACAGAGGAAGGAGGAACTCTACTCTAGACTGACAGTGACCTAACAGAGGAAGGAGGAACTCTACTCTAGACTGGCAGTGACCTAACAGAGGAAGGAGGAACTCTACTCTAGACTGGCAGTGACCTAACAGAGGAAGGAGGAACTCTACTCTAGACTGACAGTTGGCCTTGTAATGAACCTCAACTATAACTGAGTCCCAGGCCCATCCCTCTATTCAAGGTTGTCCTTGAGTGGGTGAGGAGCTAAATTGAGGGGTTAAGGGTTAATTAGACCCTCTGAAAGCCAATTTTAGATTTTTTTATTTAACCTTTAACCTGCCGCCCCTACACTCTAACCACTAGGCTACCTGCCGCCCCTACACTCTAACCACTAGGCTACCTGCCGCCCCTCCACTCTAATCACTAGGCTACCTGCCGTCCCTCCACTCTAACCACTAGGCTACCTGCCGTCCCTCCACTCTAACCACTAGGCTACCTGCCGTCCCTCCACTCTAACCACTAGGCTACCTGCCGTCCCTCCACTCTAACCACTAGGCTACCTGCCGCCCCTACACTCTAACCAGTAGGCTACCTGCCGTCCCTACACTCTAACCACTAGACTACCTGCCGTCCCTCCACTCTAACCACTAGGCTACCTGCCGTCCCTCCACTCTAACCACTAGACTACCTGCCGTCCCTCCACTCTAACCACTAGGCTACCTGCCGCCCCTTGGACTGAGCCAGGATGGTTTGGGATCAGGGTTATGGCTCTCTATGACCCCATGATGACCAATAGACTCCAGGGGTGAACATCAAGGCTCATGTGGTCAACCTTGTCTGACCCTGTAGTCTTCTGGACCAACCTCTCCCCTGACCATAATATCAGGAGGTTTAATGACTACTATCTGACCCTGTAGTCTTCTGGACCAACCTCTCCCCTGACCATAATATCAGGAGGTTTAATGACTACTATCTGACCCTGTAGTCTTCTGGACCAACCTCTCCCCTGACCATAATATCAGGAGGTTTAATGACTACTATCTGACCCTGTAGTCTTCTGGACCAACCTCTCCCCTGACCATAATATCAGGAGGTTTAATGACTACTATCTGACCCTGTCGTCTTCTGGACCAACCTCTCCCCTGACCATAATATCAGAAGGTTTAATGACTACTATCTGACCCTGTAGTCTTCTGGACCAACCTCTCCCCTGACCATAATATCAGGAGGTTTAATGACTACTATCTGACCCTGTCGTCTCCTGGACCAACCTCTCCCCTGACCATAATATCAGGAGGTTTAATGACTACTATCTGACCCTGTCGTCTTCTGGACCAACCTCTCCCCTGACCATAATATCAGGAGGTTTAATGACTACTATCTGACCCTGTCGTCTTCTGGACCAACCTCTCCCCTGACCATAATATCAGGAGGTTTAATGACTACTATCTGACCCTGTCGTCTTCTGGACCAACCTCTCCCCTGACCATAATATCAGGAGGTTTAATGACTACTATCTGACCCTGTCGTCTTCTGGACCAACCTCTCCCCTGACCATAATATCAGGAGGTTTAATGACTACTATCTGACCCTGTCGTCTTCTGGACCAACCTCTCCCCTGACCATAATATCAGGAGGTTTAATGACTACTATCTGACCCTGTAGTCTTCTGGACCAACCTCTCCCCTGACCATAATATCAGGAGGTTTAATGACTACTATCTGACCATGTAGTCTTCTGGACCAACCTCTCCCCTGACCATAATATCAGGAGGTTTAATGACTACTATCTGACCCTGTCGTCTTCTGGACCAACCTCTCCCCTGACCATAATATCAGGAGGTTTAATGACTACTATCTGACCATGTAGTCTTCTGGACCAACCTCTCCCCTGACCATAATATCAGGAGGTTTAATTACTACTATCTGACCCTGTAGTCTTCTGGACCAACCTCTCCCCTGACCATAATATCAGGAGGTTTAATGACTACTATCTGACCCTGTAGTCTTCTGGACCAACCTCTCCACTGACCATAATATCAGGAGGTTTAATGACTACTATCTGACCCTGTAGTCTTCTGGACCAACCTCTCCCCTGACCATAATATCAGGAGGTTTAATGACTACTATCTGACCCTGTCGTCTTCTGGACCAACCTCTCCCCTGACCATAATATCAGGAGGTTTAATGACTACTATCTGACCCTGTCGTCTTCTGGACCAACCTCTCCCCTGACCATAATATCAGGAGGTTTAATGACTACTATCTGACCCTGTCGTCTTCTGGACCAACCTCTCCCCTGACCATAATATCAGGAGGTTTAATGACTACTATCTGACCCTGTCGTCTTCTGGACCAACCTCTCCCCTGACCATAATATCAGGAGGTTTAATGACTACTATCTGACCCTGTCGTCTTCTGGACCAACCTCTCCCCTGACCATAATATCAGGAGGTTTAATGACTACTATCTGCCCCTGTCGTCTTCTGGACCAACCTCTCCCCTGACCATAATATCAGGAGGTTTAATGACTACTATCTGACCATGTAGTCTTCTGGACCAACCTCTCCCCTGACCATAATATCAGGAGGTTTAATGACTACTATCTGACCCTGTAGTCTTCTGGACCAACCTCTCCACTGACCATAATATCAGGAGGTTTAATGACTACTATCTGACCCTGTCGTCTTCTGGACCAACCTCTCCCCTGACCATAATATCAGGAGGTTTAATGACTACTATCTGACCCTGTAGTCTTCTGGACCAACCTCTCCCCTGACCATAATATCAGGAGGTTTAATGACTACTATACCAGCAGTATAATATCCTCAATCATCTAGAAAGCGTATCCACACCCAGACAGATGAGTTTTTACAGAAGAGTTTGATCAAGGCTTATGTACTGTTACCAAAGAGGAAGTCAGAGAGGAAGTCAGAGAGGAAGTCAGAGAGGAAGTCAGAGATGAAGTCAGGGAGGAAGTCAGGGAGGAAGTCAGAGAGGAGCTCAGAGAGGAAGTCAGAGAGGAAGTCAGAGAGGAAGTCAGAGAGGCTTGGATGGAAACTGTATCTGTAGCTGACTGAGTAAATAGAAGTGGATGTGTGTTCAATGTGTGTTCAGCTGATCAGACGGATGAATCATCTGTCTACCCAGGACTCTGGTAGTTCAGCTGAGGTACTGACAGGACTGGTCTGTAGAACAGCCAGCCCAGTACTGACCTCCCCCAGGACTCTGGTAGTTCAGCTGAGGTACTGACAGGACTGGTCTGTAGAACAGCCAGCCCAGTACTGACCTCCCCCAAGCCCCTCTCCTCAGGAGCAGGGTATCCTAGCAACCTGGGATGGCTACTATCTCTCACATATGATGTATAAGGAGGTCAAAGGCCACTTGAGGACCCATCGATCATAATATATTTATTGTTGACGTATACAGTTAGCCTGGGACAGGACACTGCCTTAAACTAAACTGTCCATTCGCTTCCACAAGGTATGGAGGTTTAATCTCAGGGTATAGAATCCAGTGTACAGATAGTAGGGTCTTACCACTTGGTAGTGTAGTGTAGTGTAGTATAGTGTAGTGTAGTGCAGTCTTACCTGCGGTAGTGTCTCCTGGGGCATGGGTGATGGTGACTTGGAGGTGTCTGGCTGGGAGATGAATCCTGAGTCGTGGGAGGACATGGAGGACAGTCGTGCCGCGGCCTGCTGGGGCAGGGTGGAGCTACGGTAGCCGTAGTGGGAGGAGCAGGAGGAGGAGGAGGGGGAGTGAGAGTGGGATGTGCCGCTGGAGCGAGAGTCACTACTGTTTACGCTGTTCAGACTGCTGTTAGGGTGAGACGGGTGGAGAGACAGACAGACAGGTGGAGAGACAGACAGGTGGAGAGACAGACAGGTGGAGAGACAGACAGACAGGTGGAGAGACAGACAGACAGGTGGAGAGAGAGACAGGTAGAGAGACAGACAGACAGGTGGAGAGACAGACAGACAGGTGGAGAGACAGACAGACAGGTGGAGAGACAGACAGACAGACAGACAGGTGGAGAGAAAGACAGGTAGAGAGACAGACAGACAGGTGGAGAGACAGACAGACAGGTGGAGAGACAGACAGACAGGTGGAGAGACAGACAGACAGGTGGAGAGACAGACAGACGAGTGGACAGACAGACAGACAGACAGACGGACGGACAGACAGACAGACAGACAGACAGACAGACAGACAGACAGACAGACAGACAGACAGACAGACAGACAGACAGACAGACAGACAGACAGACAGACAGACAGACAGACAGACAGACAGACAGACAGACAGAGACAGACATGTGGAGAGACAGACGGGTGGAGAGAGAGACAGACAGGTAGAGAGACAGACAGGGGAACAGGCAGGAGGGTGAGAGACAGACACAGGGAGACAGACAGACAGTGAATGGGTTAACACTCCAAACCAATGCAGCAGGCAGTGACCGTGAACAAACCAGTCAAATTAAAACAACCAGGCATGAAATCATAATAAACGTTACCACAATATACACATATCAACGTCTATCATGCTCAGTGCAACTACAAGCAAGTTGGACTGTGGTCGCGATACAGACATGTGCCTTTATGGTTGGGTCCATTGACCGACCATCAACAGTGACATTTTAACGAGGATCTGTGGATCCTTCAACTTGAATTAAATCATGTAAACAAACTGAAACGCATCCCAAGATGAAAACAAGGCGTCACAGTGTTTTACAAACTGAAACGCATCCCAAGATGAAAACAAGGCGTCACATCACAGTGTTTTACAAACTGAAACGCATCCCAAGATGAAAACAAGGCGTCACATCACAGTGTTTTACAAACTGAAACGCATCCCAAGATGAAAACAAGGCGTCACAGTGTTTTACAAACTGAAACGCATCCCAAGATGAAAACAAGGCGTCACAGTGTTTTACAAACTGAAACGCATCCCAAGATGAAAACAAGGCGTCAGAGCACAGTGTTTTACAAACTGAAACGCATCCCAAGATGAAAACAAGGCATCACAGTGTTTTACAAACTGAAACGCATCCCAAGATGAAAACAAGGCATCACAGTGTTTTACAAACTGAAACGCATCCCAAGATGAAAACAAGGCATCACAGTGTTTTACAAACTGAAACGCATCCCAAGATGAAAACAAGGCATCACAGTGTTTTACAAACTGAAACGCATCCCAAGATGAAAACAAGGCGTCACAGTGTTTTACAAACTGAAACGCATCCCAAGATGAAAACAAGGCATCACAGTGTTTTACAAACTGAAACGCATCCCAAGATGAAAACAAGGCATCACAGTGTTTTACAAACTGAAACGCATCCCAAGATGAAAACAAGGCGTCACATCACAGTGTTTTACAAACTGAAACGCATCCCAAGATGAAAACAAGGCGTCACAGTGTTTTACAAACTGAAACGCATCCCAAGATGAAAACAAGGCGTCACAGCACAGTGTTTTACAAACTGAAACGCATCCCAAGATGAAAACAAGGCATCACAGTGTTTTACAAACTGAAACGCATCCCAAGATGAAAACAAGGCGTCACAGTGTTTTACAAACTGAAACGCATCCCAAGATGAAAACAAGGCGCCAGAGCACAGTGTTTTACAAACTGAAACGCATCCCAAGATGAAAACAAGGCATCACAGTGTTTTACAAACTGAAACGCATCCCAAGATGAAAACAAGGCGTCACAGCACAGTGTTTTACAAACTGAAACGCATCCCAAGATGAAAACAAGGCGTCACAGTGTATTACAAACTGAAACGCATCCCAAGATGAAAACAAGACATCACAGTGTTTTACAAACTGAAACGCATCCCAAGATGAAAACAAGGCGTCACAGTGTTTTACAAACTGAAACGCATCCCAAGATGAAAACAAGACATCACAGTGTTTTACAAACTGAAACGCATCCCAAGATGAAAACAAGGCGTCAGAGCACAGTGTTTTACAAACTGAAACGCATCCCAAGATGAAAACAAGGCATCACAGTGTTTTACAAACTGAAACGCATCCCAAGATGAAAACAAGGCATCACAGTGTTTTACAAACTGAAACGCATCCCAAGATGAAAACAAGGCGTCACAGTGTTTTACAAACTGAAACGCATCCCAAGATGAAAACAAGGCGTCACAGTGTTTTACAAACTGAAACGCATCCCAAGATGAAAACAAGGCGTCACAGTGTTTTACAAACTGAAACGCATCCCAAGATGAAAACAAGGCGTCACATCACAGTGTTTTACAAACTGAAACGCATCCCAAGATGAAAACAAGGCATCACAGTGTTTTACAAACTGAAACGCATCCCAAGATGAAAACAAGGCATCACAGTGTTTTACAAACTGAAACGCATCCCAAGATGAAAACAAGGCGTCACATCACAGTGTTTTACAAACTGAAACGCATCCCAAGATGAAAACAAGGCATCACAGTGTTTTACAAACTGAAACGCATCCCAAGATGAAAACAAGGCATCACAGTGTTTTACAAACTGAAACGCATCCCAAGATGAAAACAAGGCATCACAGTGTTTTACAAACTGAAACGCATCCCAAGATGAAAACAAGGCGTCACATCACAGTGTTTTACAAACTGAAACGCATCCCAAGATGAAAACAAGGCATCACAGTGTTTTACAAACTGAAACGCATCCCAAGATGAAAACAAGGCATCACAGTGTTTTACAAACTGAAACGCATCCCAAGATGAAAACAAGGCGTCACAGTGTTTTACAAACTGAAACGCATCCCAAGATGAAAACAAGGCGTCACATCACAGTGTTTTACAAACTGAAACGCATCCCAAGATGAAAACAAGGCATCACAGTGTTTTACAAACTGAAACGCATCCCAAGATGAAAACAAGGCATCACAGTGTTTTACAAACTGAAACGCATCCCAAGATGAAAACAAGGCGTCACAGTGTTTTACAAACTGAAACGCATCCCAAGATGAAAACAAGGCGTCACATCACAGTGTTTTACAAACTGAAACGCATCCCAAGATGAAAACAAGGCATCACAGTGTTTTACAAACTGAAACGCATCCCAAGATGAAAACAAGGCATCACAGTGTTTTACAAACTGAAACGCATCCCAAGATGAAAACAAGGCGTCACATCACAGTGTTTTACAAACTGAAACGCATCCCAAGATGAAAACAAGGCATCACAGTGTTTTACAAACTGAAACGCATCCCAAGATGAAAACAAGGCGTCAGAGTGTTTTACAAACTGAAACGCATCCCAAGATGAAAACAAGGCATCACAGTGTTTTACAAACTGAAACGCATCCCAAGATGAAAACAAGGCATCACAGTGTTTTACAAACTGAAACGCATCCCAAGATGAAAACAAGGCGTCACAGTGTTTTACAAACTGAAACGCATCCCAAGATGAAAACAAGGCGTCACATCACAGTGTTTTACAAACTGAAACGCATCCCAAGATGAAAACAAGGCGTCACATCACAGTGTTTTACAAACTGAAACGCATCCCAAGATGAAAACAAGGCGTCACAGCACAGTGTTTTACAAACTGAAACGCATCCCAAGATGAAAACAAGGCGTCACAGTGTTTTACAAACTGAAACGCATCCCAAGATGAAAACAAGGCGTCACATCACAGTGTTTTACAAACTGAAACGCATCCCAAGATGAAAACAAGGCGTCACAGTGTTTTACAAACTGAAACGCATCCCAAGATGAAAACAAGGCGTCACAGTGTTTTACAAACTGAAACGCATCCCAAGATGAAAACAAGGCGTCACAGTGTTTTACAAACTGAAACACATCCCAAGATGAAAACAAGGCGTCACATCACAGTGTTTTACAAACTGAAACGCATCCCAAGATGAAAACAAGGCGTCACAGTGTTTTACAAACTGAAACGCATCCCAAGATGAAAACAAGGCGTCACAGTGTTTTACAAACTGAAACGCATCCAAGATGAAAACAAGGCGTCAGATCACAGTGTTTTACAAACTGAAACGCATCCCAAGATGAAAACAAGGCGTCACATCACAGTGTTTTACAAACCAAACCAGCGTGACGACAACAACACCCATGTATAGGAGGACACGAGGTGGAGGCGGAATTATGAGTCATATTCTATTGAAACAGCTGGAACGATCGTGTGAAATTACAATGACATTTAAAATT
The DNA here is from genome assembly GCF_016432855.1 of Salvelinus namaycush. NCBI lineage: Eukaryota > Metazoa > Chordata > Actinopteri > Salmoniformes > Salmonidae > Salvelinus > Salvelinus namaycush. Next base: position 73,476,509 of record NC_052311.1, read on the forward strand.
GAAATCTATACATTCATAACACACGCAATGATATATTTACAAGTCTGGGTGAAATGAATGAACTATTTTCAATTCCCCCAGGAAACAAGTAGGTGAAAAGATTAGGCAGTAATACGACGTCCCAACAGGCTGCAGTTCCTCTACCCACCACTGGGGGGCAGGGCCTGTCTTCTTCAGGGCGTCTAAGAGTAGGATCAGGTCCCCACTGCCTATATAATCTTATTCAATATGTAAAATGTAGGCAAAACTGATCCTAGATCGGATCTCTGTGTGAATATGGGTCTAGGGTTGTTTTTCAGTTCAGTTAAAGATGAAACATTCAGGATGTGATCTGGTTCTGGTCCAAGACACCACTACATACTGGGACTACTAGAGATGACCCATTTCCATATGAAGGTTCTGAACAGGCCCCCCAGCATAGATAAAGGTGACAAACTTGCGGTTCTGGTCCTAGGACACCTACCTGCACATACTGGACTTCCTGGACCTAGTGGTGCTGGGGGAGGAGGGAGGAGTCTGATAGGACCAGTTATAGTCAGAGCCCTTCAGATCCAGAATCACCTGACAGGACAGAACAACAATGACAGATCAGTGTCTGAGGAGGAAACACATGGGACAGATATGAAATGGAACCCTATAGTCTGAGGAGGAAACACATGGGACAGATATGAAATGGAACCCTATAGTCTCAGGAGGAAACACATGGGACAGATATGAAATGGAACCCTATAGTCTGAGGAGGAAACACATGGGACAGATATGAAATGGAACCCTATAGTCTGAGGAGGAAACACATGGGACAGATATGAAATGGAACCCTATAGTCTCAGGAGGAAACACATGGGACAGATATGAAATGGAACCCTATAGTCTCAGGAGGAAACACATGGGACAGATCTGAAATGGAACCCTATAGTCTCAGGAGGAAACACATGGGACAGATATGAAATGGAACCCTATAGTCTCAGGAGGAAACACATGGGACAGATATGAAATGGAACCCTATAGTCTCAGGAGGAAACACATGGGACAGATATGAAATGGAACCCTATAGTCTGAGGAGGAAACACATGGGACAGATATGAAATGGAACCCTATAGTCTCAGGAGGAAACACATGGGACAGATATGAAATGGAACCCTATAGTCTCAGGAGGAAAACACATGGGACAGATATGAAATGGAACCCTATAGTCTCAGGAGGAAACACATGGGACAGATATGAAATGGAACCCTATAGTCTCAGGAGGAAACACATGGGACAGATCTGAAATGGAACCCTATAGTCTGAGGAGGAAACACATGGGACAGATATGAAATGGAACCCTATAGTCTCAGGAGGAAACACATGGGACAGATATGAAATGGAACCCTATAGTCTCAGGAGGAAACACATGGGACAGATATGAAATGGAACCCTATAGTCTCAGGAGGAAACACATGGGACAGATATGAAATGGAACCCTATAGTCTCAGGAGGAAACACATGGGACAGATATGAAATGGAACCCTATAGTCTCAGGAGGAAAACACATGGGACAGATATGAAATGGAACCCTATAGTCTCAGGAGGAAACACATGGGACAGATATGAAATGGAACCCTATAGTCTAAGGAGGAAACACATGGGACAGATATGAATGGAACCCTATAGTCTCAGGAGGAAACACATGGGACAGATATGAAATGGAACCCTATAGTCTCAGGAGGAAACACATGGGACAGATATGAAATGGAACCCTATAGTCTCAGGAGGAAACACATGGGACAGATATGAAATGGAACCCTATAGTCTCAGGAGGAAACACATGGGACAGATATGAAATGGAACCCTATAGTCTCAGGAGGAAACACATGGGACAGATATGAAATGGAACCCTATAGTCTCAGGAGGAAACACATGGGACAGATATGAAATGGAATCCCTATAGTCTCAGGAGGAAACACATGGGACAGATATGAAATGGAACCCTATAGTCTCAGGAGGAAACACATGGGACAGATATGAAATGGAACCCTATAGTCTGAGGAGGAACACATGGGACAGATATGAAATGGAACCCTATAGTCTCAGGAGGAAACACATGGGACAGATATGAAATGGAACCCTATAGTCCCTCAGGAGGAAAACACATGGGACAGATATGAAATGGAACCCTTATGAATGGAACCCTATAGTCTCAGGAGGTAACACATGGGGACAGATAGAGTAAGGGTCAGGGTAGGGATCAGGGATACTGTCAGGGTATAGGGTCAGGGTTCAGGGTTTAGGGTCCGGGTTAGGGTCAGGGTCAGGGTCAGGGATACGGTCAGGGTCAGGGACACGGTGTCAGGGTCAGGGACTAGGATACGGTCCAGGTCAGGGATACGGTCAGGGTCAAGATACGGTCAGGTCAGGTCAGGGATAGGGATACGGTCAGGGTCAGGGACAACGGTCAGGGTCAGGGTTACGGTCAGGGTCAGGTCAGGGTCAGGGATACGGTCAGGGTCAGGGTCAGGGATACGGTCAGGGTCAGGGATACGGTCAGGGTCAAAGATACGGTCAGGGTCAGGGTCAGGGATAGGGATACGGTCAGGGTCAGGGACAACGGTCAGGATACGGTCAGGGTCAGGGTCAGGGATACGGTCAGGGTCAAAGATACGGTCAGGGTCAGGGATACAGTCAGGGATACAGTCAGGGTCAGGGATACGGTCAGGGTCAGGGATACAGTCAGGGATACAGTCAGGGTCAGGATACAGTCAGGGATACAGTCAGGGTCAGGATACGGTCAGGGTCAGGGATACGGTCAGGGTCAAGGATACAGTCAGGGTCAGGGATAGGGTCAGGGTCAGGGATACGGTCAGAGTCAGGGATACGGTCAGGGTCAAGGATACAGTCAGGGTCAGGGATACAGTCAGGGTCAGGGATACGGTCAGGGTCAAGGATACGGTCAGGGTCAGGGATACGGTCAGGGTCAGGGATACGGTCAGGGTCAGGGATAGGGATACGGTCAGGGTCAAAGATACGGTCAGGGTCAGGGATACAGTCAGGGTCAGGGATACAGTCAGGGTCAGGGATACAGTCAGGGTCAGGGATACAGTCAGGGTCAGGGATACGGTCAGGGTCAAGGATACAGTCAGGGTCAGGATACAGTCAGGGTCAGGGCATACAGTCAGGGTCAGGTAGGGATACGGTCAGGTCAAAGATACGGTCAGGGATACGGTCAGGGTCAGGGATACGGTCAGGGTCAGGGATACGGTCAGGGTCAAGATACGGTCAGGGTCAGGGATACGGTCAGGGTCAGGGATACAGTCCAGGGTCAGGGATACAGTCAGGGTCAGGGATACAGTCAGGGATACGGTCAGGGTCAGGGATACAGTCAGGGATACAGTCAGGGTCAAAGATACGGTCAGGGTCAGGGATACGGTCAGGGATAGGGATACGGTCAGGGTCAGGGATACAGTCAGGGTCAGGGATAGGGATACGGTCAGGGTCAGGGATACAGTCAGGGTCAGGGATACGGTCAGGGATAGGGATACGGTCAGGGTCAGGGATACAGTCAGGGATACAGTCAGGGTCAAAGATACGGTCAGGTCAAAGATACGTCAGGGTCAAAGATACGGTCAGGGTCAGGGATACGGTCAGGGTCAGGGATACAGTCAGGGATACAGTCAGGGATCAGTCAGGGTCAAAGATACGGTCAGGGTCAAAGATACGGTCAGGGTCAGGGATACGGTCAGGGTCAGGGATACAGTCAGGGATACAGTCAGGGTCAGGGATAGGGATACGGTCAGGGTACAGTCAGGGTCAGGGATAGGGATACGGTCAGGGTCAGGGATACGGTCAGGGTCAGGGATACAGTCAGGGTAGGGATACGGTCAGGGATACAGTCAGGGTCAGGGATACGGTCAGGGTCAGGGGGATACGGTCAGGGATACGGAGGGTCAGGGATACAGTCAGGGTCAGGGATAGGGATACAGTCAGGATACAGTCAGGGTCAGGGATAGGGATACAGTCAGGGATACAGTCAGGGTCAGGATACGGTCAGGGTCAGGGATACGGTCAGGGATACAGTCAGGGTCAGGGATACGGTTCAGGGTCAGGGATACGGTCAGGGTCAGGGATACGGTCAGGGATA
>NC_052311.1:73480725-73503225 GCF_016432855.1 Salvelinus namaycush
ATGCAATTGAAGTACAGCTATGATTTTTCAGATGATTATCTCCCAGACATTCGAATTGCATTTTTGTTAGGTTAATATGTAAGATTTCATTTAGCTAGCTCAAAAGATCTCAGGGTCATGGAGACACTGACATTTTGGGGCAATAATTGCTCATATTAACATGAATAGAAAAGGTAACTAACAGGGACCCACACAATGGATTGGTGTTGGTAGAGGGAAAGGGACGGGACTAGGACCCACACAATGGATTGGTGTTGGTAGAGGAAAGGACAGGGACCAACACAATGGATTGGTGTTGGTAGAGGGAAAGGGACAGGGACAGGGACCCACAAAATGGATTGTGTTGGGTTGAGGGAAAGGGACAGGAACAGGGACCCACACAATGGATGGTTGGTGTTGGTAGAGGGAAATGGACAGGGACCCACACAATGGATTGGTGTTGAGAGGGAAGGGGACAGGGACCCACACAATGGATGGTGTTGAGAGGGAAAGGGACAGGAACAGGGACCCACACAATGGATTGGTGTGTTGGTAGAGGAAAGGGACAGGGACGGGACCCACACAATGGATTGGTGTTGGTAGAGGGAAAGGGACAGGGACAACACAATGGATGGTGTGGTAGAGGGAAGGGACAGGGACCGGGACCCACACAATGGATTGGTGTTGGTTGAGGGAAAGGGACAGGAACAGGGACCCACACAATGGATTGGTTGTTGGTAGAGGGAATGGACAGGGACCCACACAATGGATGTGTTGGTAGAGGGAAAGGACAGGGGACACACAATGGATGGTGTGTGTAGAGGGAAAGGACAGGGACCAACACAATGGTTGGTGTTGGTAGAGGGAATTGGACCAGGGACCCACACAATGGATTGGTGTGGTAGAGGGAAGGGGACAGGGACCCACACAATGGATTGGTGTTGGTAGAGGGAAAGGGACAGGGACCAACAAATGGATTGGTGTTGGTAGAGGGAAAAGGGACAGGGACCAACACAATGGATTGGTGTTGGTAGAGGGAAAGGGACAGGGACCCACACAATGGATTGGTGTTGGTAGAGGGAAAGGGACAGGGACCCACACAATGGATTGGTGTTGGTAGAGGGAAGGGGACCGGGACCACACAATGGATTGGTGTTGGTAGAGGGAAAGGACAGGGACAGGCGGACAACACAAGGATTGTGTGGTAGAGGGAAAGGGACAGGGACACACAATGGATTGGTGTTGGTAGAGGAAGGGACAGGGACCAACACAGGATTGGTGTGGTAGAGGGAAAGGACAGGGACCAACACAATGGATGGTGTTGGTAGAGGGAAAGGGACGGGACCCACACAATGGATTGGTGTTGGTAGAGGGAAAGTACAGGAACAGGGACAACACAATGGATTGGTGTTGGTAGGGAAGGGGACAGGGACCCACACAATGGATTGGTGTTGGTAGAGGAAAGGGAAGGGACCCACACAATGGATTGGTGGTGGTAGAGGGAAAGCGAAGGGAACCACACAATGGATTGGTGTTGGTAGAGGGAAAGGACAGGGACCAACACAAATGGATGGTGTTGGTAGAGGAAGGGGACAGGGACCCACACAATGGATTGGTGTGTGTAGGGAAAGGGACAGGGACCCCACAAATGGATTAGTGTTGGTAGAGGAAAGGGACAAGGACAGGGACCAACACAAGGATTGGTGTTGGTAGAGGGAAGGAGGACAGGGACCCACACAATGGATTGGTGTTGGTAGGGAGGAAGGGGACAGGGACAGGGACCAACACAATGGTTAGTGTTGGTAGAGGGAAAGGGACAGGGACCAACACAAGGATTGGTGTTGGTAGAGGGAAAGGGACAGGGACCCAACACAATGGATTGGTGTTGGTAGAGGAAAGGGACAGGGACAGGGACCAACACAATGGATAGTGTTGGTAGAGGAAAGGGACAGGGACCAACACAATGGATTGTGTTGGTAGAGGGAAAGGGACAGGGACCAACACAATGGATTGGTGTTGGTAGAGGGAAAGGGACAGGGACCAACAAATGGATTGGTGTTGGTAGAGGGAATGGACAGGGACCCACACAATGGAGGTTGTGTTGGTAGAGGGAAGGGGACAGGGACCCACACAATGGATTGGTGTTGGTAGAGGGAAAGGGACAGGGACCAACACAATGGATTGGTGTTGGTAGAGGGAAAGGGACAGGGACCAACACAATGGATTGGTGTTGGTAGAGGGAAAGGGACAGGGACCCACACATGGATTGGTGTTGGTAGAGGGAAAGGGACAGGGACCCACAAATGATTGGGGTTGGTAGAGGGAAGGGGACAGGGACCACACAATGATGATTGGTGTTGGTAGAGGAAAGGGACAGGGACAGGGACCAACACAATGGATTGGTTGTTGAGAGGGAAAGGGACAGGGGACCCACACAATGGATTGGTGTTGGTAGAGGGAAAGGGACAGGGACCACACAATGGATTGGTGTTGGTAGAGGGAAAGGGACAGGGACAACACAATGGGATTGGTGTTGGTAGAGGGAAAGGACAGGGACCACACAATGGATTGGTGTTGGTAGAGGGAAAGACAGGACAGGGACCAACACAATGGATTGGTGTTGGAGAGGGAAGGGGACAGGGACCCACACTGGATTGGTGTGGTAGAGGGAAAGGGACAGGGACCACACAATGGTTGGTGTTGGTAGAGGGAAAGAGACAGGGAACACACAATGGATTGGGTTGGTGAGGGAAAGGGACAGGGACCAAACACAATGGATGGTGTTGGTAGAGGGAAGGGGACAGGGACCCACACAATGGATTGGTGTTGGTGTAGGGAAAGGGACAGGGACCCACACAATGGATAGTGTTGGTAGAGGGAAAGGGACAAGGACAGGGACCACACAATGAGGGGTTGGTAGAGGGAAGGGACAGGGACCCACACAATGGATTGGTGTTGGTAGAGGGAAAGGAAAAGGGACCCACACAATGTGGTGTTGTGTAGGGAAAGGGACAAGGACAGGGACCAACACAATGGATTGGTGTTGGTAGAGGGAAAGGGACAAGGACAGGGACCAACACAATGGATTGGTGTGGTAGAGGGAAGGGACAGGGACAGGACACACAATGGATGGTGTTGGTAGAGGGAAAGGACAAGGACAGGGACCAACACAATGGATTGGTGTTGGTAGAGGGAAGGGGACAGGGGACAGGGACCCACACAATGGATTGGTGTGGTAAAGGGAAGGGAACAGGACCAACACAATGGATTGTGTGTTGGTAGAGGGAAAGGGACAGGGACAACCACATGGATTGGTGTGGTAGAGGGAAAGGACAGGGACCACACAATGGAATGGTGTTGGTAGAGGGAAAGGACAGGGGACCAACACAATGGATTGGTGTTGGTAGAGGGAAGGACAGGAACCACACAATGGATTGGTGTTGGTAGAGGGAAGGGACAGGGACAAACACAATGGATTGGTGTTGGTAGAGGGAAAGGGACAGGACCAACACAATGGATTGGTGTTGTAGAGGGAAAGGGGACAGGGACACAACAATGGATGGTGTTGTAGAGGAAGGGGACAGGGACCCACACAATGGATTGGTGTTGTAGAGGGAAAGGGACAGGGACAGGACCAACACAATGGATTAGTGTTGGTAAGAGGGAAAGGGACAGGGACCAACACGAATAGGATTGGTGTTGGTAGAGGGAAAGGGACAGGGGACAGAGGGACCCACACAATGGATTGGTGTTGGTAGAGGGACCGGGACAGGGACCAACACAATGGATTGGTGTTGGTAGAGGGACCGAGGGACCAACACAATGGATTGGTGTTGGTAGAGGGACCGGGACAGGGACCAACACAATGGATTGGTGTTGGTAGAGGGAAAGGGAAAGGGACAGGGACCAACACAATGGATTAGTGTTGGTAGAGGGAAAGGGACAGGGACCAACACAATGGATTGGTGTTGGTAGAGGGAAAGGGACAGGGACCACACAATGGATTGGTGTGGTAGAGGGAAAGGAAAGGGACAGGGACCAACACAATGATTATTGTTGTAGAGGAAAGGGAAAGGGACAGGGACCCACACAATGGATTGGTGTTGGTAGAGGGAAAGGGAAAGGGACAGGGACCCACACAATGGATTGGTGTTGGTAGAGGGAAAGGGACAGGGACCCACACAATGGATTGGTGTTGGTAGAGGGAAAGGGACAGGGACCAACACAATGGATTGGTGTTGGTAGAGGGACCGGGACAGAGACCAACACAATGGATTGGTGTTGGTAGAGGGAAAGGGACAGGGACCCACACAATGGATTGGTGTTGGTAGAGGGAAAGGTACAGGAACAGGGACCAACACAATGGATTGGTGTTGGTAGAGGGAAAGGGACAGGGACCCACACAATGGATTGGTGTTGGTAGAGGGAAAGGTACAGGAACAGGGACCAACACAATGGATTGGTGTTGGTAGAGGGAAAGGGACAGGGACAGGGACCAACACAATGGATTAGTGTTGGTAGAGGGAAAGGGACAGGGACCAACACAATGGATTGGTGTTGGTAGAGGGAAAGGGACAGGGACCAACACAATGGATTGGTGTTGGTAGAGGGAAAGGGACAGGGACAGGGACCAACACAATGGATTAGTGTTGGTAGAGGGAAAGGGACAGGGACCAACACAATGGATTGGTGTTGGTAGAGGGAAAGGGACAGGGACCAACACAATGGATTGGTGTTGGTAGAGGGAAAGGGACAGGGACCAACACAATGGATTGGTGTTGGTAGAGGGAATTGGACAGGGACCCACACAATGGATTGGTGTTGGTAGAGGGAAGGGGACAGGGACCCACACAATGGATTGGTGTTGGTAGAGGGAAAGGGACAGGGACCAACACAATGGATTGGTGTTGGTAGAGGGAAAGGGACAGGGACCAACACAATGGATTGGTGTTGGTAGAGGGAAAGGGACAGGGACCCACACAATGGATTGGTGTTGGTAGAGGGAAAGGGACAGGGACCCACACAATGGATTGGTGTTGGTAGAGGGAAGGGGACAGGGACCCACACAATGGATTGGTGTTGGTAGAGGGAAAGGGACAGGGACAGGGACCAACACAATGGATTGGTGTTGGTAGAGGGAAAGGGACAGGGACCCACACAATGGATTGGTGTTGGTAGAGGGAAAGGGACAGGGACCAACACAATGGATTGGTGTTGGTAGAGGGAAAGGGACAGGGACCAACACAATGGATTGGTGTTGGTAGAGGGAAAGGGACAGGGACCCACACAATGGATTGGTGTTGGTAGAGGGAAAGGTACAGGAACAGGGATCAACACAATGGATTGGTGTTGGTAGAGGGAAGGGGACAGGGACCCACACAATGGATTGGTGTTGGTAGAGGGAAAGGGACAGGGACCCACACAATGGATTGGTGTTGGTAGAGGGAAAGAGACAGGGACCCACACAATGGATTGGTGTTGGTAGAGGGAAAGGGACAGGGACCAACACAATGGATTGGTGTTGGTAGAGGGAAGGGGACAGGGACCCACACAATGGATTGGTGTTGGTGTAGGGAAAGGGACAGGGACCCACACAATGGATTAGTGTTGGTAGAGGGAAAGGGACAAGGACAGGGACCAACACAATGGATTGGTGTTGGTAGAGGGAAGGGGACAGGGACCCACACAATGGATTGGTGTTGGTAGAGGGAAAGGGAAAGGGACCCACACAATGGATTGGTGTTGGTGTAGGGAAAGGGACAAGGACAGGGACCAACACAATGGATTGGTGTTGGTAGAGGGAAAGGGACAAGGACAGGGACCAACACAATGGATTGGTGTTGGTAGAGGGAAGGGGACAGGGGACAGGGACCCACACAATGGATTGGTGTTGGTGTAGGGAAAGGGACAAGGACAGGGACCAACACAATGGATTGGTGTTGGTAGAGGGAAGGGGACAGGGGACAGGGACCCACACAATGGATTGGTGTTGGTAAAGGGAAGGGAACAGGGACCCACACAATGGATTGGTGTTGGTAGAGGGAAAGGGACAGGGACCAACACAATGGATTGGTGTTGGTAGAGGGAAAGGGACAGGGACCAACACAATGGATTGGTGTTGGTAGAGGGAAAGGGACAGGGACCAACACAATGGATTGGTGTTGGTAGAGGGAATTGGACAGGGACCCACACAATGGATTGGTGTTGGTAGAGGGAAGGGGACAGGGACCCACACAATGGATTGGTGTTGGTAGAGGGAAAGGGACAGGGACCAACACAATGGATTGGTGTTGGTAGAGGGAAGGGGACAGGGACCCACACAATGGATTGGTGTTGGTAGAGGGAAGGGGACAGGGACCCACACAATGGATTGGTGTTGGTAGAGGGAAAGGGACAGGGACAGGGACCAACACAATGGATTAGTGTTGGTAGAGGGAAAGGGACAGGGACCAACACAATGGATTGGTGTTGGTAGAGGGAAAGGGACAGGGACAGGGACCCACACAATGGATTGGTGTTGGTAGAGGGACCGGGACAGGGACCAACACAATGGATTGGTGTTGGTAGAGGGACCGGGACAGGGACCAACACAATGGATTGGTGTTGGTAGAGGGACCGGGACAGGGACCAACACAATGGATTGGTGTTGGTAGAGGGAAAGGGAAAGGGACAGGGACCAACACAATGGATTAGTGTTGGTAGAGGGAAAGGGACAGGGACCAACACAATGGATTGGTGTTGGTAGAGGGAAAGGGACAGGGACCAACACAATGGATTGGTGTTGGTAGAGGGAAAGGGAAAGGGACAGGGACCAACACAATGGATTAGTGTTGGTAGAGGGAAAGGGAAAGGGACAGGGACCCACACAATGGATTGGTGTTGGTAGAGGGAAAGGGAAAGGGACAGGGACCCACACAATGGATTGGTGTTGGTAGAGGGAAAGGGACAGGGACCCACACAATGGATTGGTGTTGGTAGAGGGAAAGGGACAGGGACCAACACAATGGATTGGTGTTGGTAGAGGGACCGGGACAGAGACCAACACAATGGATTGGTGTTGGTAGAGGGAAAGGGACAGGGACCAACACAATGGATTGGTGTTGGTAGAGGGATAGGGACAGAGACCAACACAATGGATTGGTGTTGGTAGAGGGAAAGGGACAGGGACCAACACAATGGATTGGTGTTGGTAGAGAAAAAGGGACAGGGACCAACACAATGGATTGGTGTTGGTAGAGGGACCGGGATAGGGACCAACACAATGGATTGGTGTTGGTAGAGGGACCGGGATAGGGACCAACACAATGGATTGGTGTTGGTAGAGGGACCGGGATAGGGACCAACACAATGGATTGGTGTTGGTAGAGGGACCGGGACAGGGACCAACACAATGGATTGATGTTGGTAGAGGGAAAGGGACAGGGACCCACACAATGGATTGGTGTTGGTAGAGGGACCGGGACAGGGACAGGGACCAACACAATGGATTGGTGTTGGTAGAGGGACCGGGACAGGGACCAACACAATGGATTGATGTTGGTAGAGGGAAAGGGACAGGGACCCACACAATGGATTGGTGTTGGTAGAGGGAAAGGGACAGGGACCAACACAATGGATTAGTGTTGGTAGAGGGACCGGGACAGGGACCAACACAATGGATTGGTGTTGGTAGAGGGACCGGGACAGGGACAGGGACCAACACAATGGATAGGTGTTGGTAGAGGGAAAGGGACAGGGACCGGGACAGGGACCAACACAATGGATTGGTGTTGGTAGAGGGAAAGGGACAGGGACCAACACAATGGATTGGTGTTGGTAGAGGGAAAGGGACAGGGACCAACACAATTGATTGGTGTTGGTAGAGGGACCGGGAAAGGGACCAACACAATGGATTGGTGTTGGTAGAGGGAAAGGGACAGGGACCAACACAATGGATTGGTGTTGGTAGAGGGAAGGGGACAGGGACCAACACAATGGATTGGTTTTGGTAGAGGGAAAGGGACAGGGACCAACACAATGGATTGATGTTGGTAGAGGGAAAGGGACAGCGACCAACACAATGGATTGGTTTTGGTAGAGGGAAAATGACAGATAAATAAAGCCTGTCTTCATGCTTCTCTATTCAATTATTGAATGAATCTGATGGAAAAAGGATTCATCTTATTTATAGTTTTACTTTTAATACTTAAATATATTTTATCAATAACATTTACTTTTGATACTTAAGTATATTTAAACCAAATACTTTTAGACTTTTACTCAAGCAGTATTTTACTGGTTGACTTTCTCTTTTACTTGAGTCATTTTCTATTTAGAGATGTTTACTTTTACTCAAGTATAACAATTGGGTACTTTTTCCAACACTGGTTGGGGGGAGGTGGACGTGTTTCATTGGGCGGTAAAAAGGATACAACAATTTGACTCTGTCAACAAACATCAGACTGTCAGGCCCTGCATGATGTTCCTCTGGACACTGAACTGGGTGTCAACAAACATCAGACTGTCAGGCCCTGCATGATGTTCCTCTGGACACTGAACTGGGTGTCAACAAACATCAGACTGTCAGGCCCTGCATGATGTTCCTCTGGACACTGAACTGGGTGTCAACAAACATCAGACTGTCAGGCCCTGCATCATGTTCCTCTGGACACTGAACTGGGGGACAACAAACATCAGACTGTCTGGCCCTGCATGATGTTCCTCTGGACACTGAACTGGGTGTCAACAAACATCAGACTGTCAGGCCCTGCATGATGTTCCTCTGGACACTGAACTGGTTGACAACAAACATCCGACCATCAGGCCCTGCATGATGTTCCTCTGGACACTGAACTGGGTGACAACAAACATCAGACTGTCAGGCCCTGCATGATGTTCCTCTGGACACTGAACTGGGTGTCAACAAACATCAGACTGTCAGGCCCTGCATCATGTTCCTCTGGACACTGAACTGGGGGACAACAAACATCAGACTGTCAGGCCCTGCATCATGTTCCTCTGGACACTGAACTGGGTGACAACAAACATCAGACTGTCAGGCCCTGCATGATGTTCCTCTGGACACTGAACTGGGTGACAGTTCACATACGATCACATGGCCTGCTAAGGGCTACATTTCCAAAACATATATTTGTCCTGACCTTTAAAGACAGCATTCAAGTACTCTGTATTAGATCACGTAAGAAGGTATTTCTCTCCAATAGCTCGAAGACAAAGAATGCAATTGAAGACAGCTATGATTTTCAGATGATTATCTCCAGACATTTCGATTGCATTTTTGTAGGTTAATATGTAAGATTTCATTTAGCTAGCTCAAAAGCTCAGGGTCATGGAGACACTGACATTTTGGGGCAATATTGCTCAATATTAACATGAATAGAAAAGGTAACTAACAGGGACCCACACAATGGATTGGTGTTGGTAGAGGGAAAGGGACAGGGACAGGGACCCACACAATGGATTGGTGTTGGTAGAGGGAAAGGGACAGGGACCAACACAATGGATTGGTGTTGGTAGAGGGAAAGGGACAGGGACAGGGACCCACACAATGGATTGGTGTTGGTTGAGGGAAAGGGACAGGAACAGGGACCCACACAATGGATTGGTGTTGGTAGAGGGAAATGGACAGGGACCCACACAATGGATTGGTGTTGGTAGAGGGAAGGGGACAGGGACCCACACAATGGATTGGTGTTGGTAGAGGGAAAGGGACAGGAACAGGGACCCACACAATGGATTGGTGTTGGTAGAGGGAAAGGGACAGGGACAGGGACCCACACAATGGATTGGTGTTGGTAGAGGGAAAGGGACAGGGACCAACACAATGGATTGGTGTTGGTAGAGGGAAAGGGACAGGGACAGGGACCCACACAATGGATTGGTGTTGGTTGAGGGAAAGGGACAGGAACAGGGACCCACACAATGGATTGGTGTTGGTAGAGGGAAATGGACAGGGACCCACACAATGGATTGGTGTTGGTAGAGGGAAGGGGACAGGGACCCACACAATGGATTGGTGTTGGTGTAGGGAAAGGGACAGGAACAGGGACCCACACAATGGATTGGTGTTGGTAGAGGGAAATGGACAGGGACCCACACAATGGATTGGTGTTGGTAGAGGGAAAGGGAAAGGGACCAACACAATGGATTGGTGTTGGTAGAGGGAAAGGGACAGGGACAGGGACCCACACAATGGATTGGTGTTGGTGTAGGGAAAGGGACAGGGACAGGGACCAACACAATGGATTGGTGTTGGTAGAGGGAAAGGGACAGGGACCAACACAATGGATTGGTGTTGGTAGAGGGAAAGGGACAGGGACAGGGACCCACACAATGGATTGGTGTTGGTAGAGGGAAAGGGACAGGGACAGGGACCAACACAATGGATTAGTGTTGGTAGAGGGAAAGGGACAGGGACCAACACAATGGATTAGTGTTGGTAAAGGGAAAGGGACAGGGACCAACACAATGGATTGGTGTTGGTAGAGGGAAAGGGACAGGGACCAACACAATGGATTGGTGTTGGTAGAGGGAAAGGGACAGGGACCAACACAATGGATTGGTGTTGGTAGAGGGAAAGGGACAGGGACCAACACAATGGATTGGTGTTGGTAGAGGGAAAGGGACAGGGACCCACACAATGGATTGGTGTTGGTAGAGGGACAGGGACAGGGACCAACACAATGGATTGGTGTTGGTAGAGGGAAAGGGACAGGGACAGGGACAGGGACCAACACAATGGATTGGTGTTGGTAGAGGGAAAGGGACAGGGACCAACACAATGGATTGGTGTTGGTAGAGGGAAAGGGAAAGGGACAGGGACCCACACAATGGATTAGTGTTGGTAGAGGGAAAGGGACAGGGACCAACACAATGGATTGGTGTTGGTAGAGGGAAAGGGAAAGGGACAGGGACCAACACAATGGATTGGTGTTGGTAGAGGGAAAGGGACAGGGACCAACACAATGGATTGGTGTTGGTAGAGGGAAAGGGACAGGGACCAACACAATGGATTGGTGTTGGTAGAGGGAAAGGGACAGGGACAGGGACCAACACAATGGATTAGTGTTGGTAGAGGGAAGGGGACAGGGACAGGGACCAACACAATGGATTGGTGTTGGTAGAGGGAAAGGGACAGGGCCCAACACAATGGATTGGTGTTGGTAAAGGGAAAGGGACAGGGACCAACACAATGGATTGGTGTTGGTAAAGGGAAAGGGACAGGAACAGGGACCCACACAATGGATTGGTGTTGGTAGAGGGAAAGGGACAGGGACCAACACAATGGATTGGTGTTGGTAGAGGGAAAGGGACAGGGACCAACACAATGGATTGGTGTTGGTAGAGGGAAAGGGACAGGGACAGGGACCCACACAATGGATTGGTGTTGGTAGAGGGAAAGGGACAGGGACCAACACAATGGATTGGTGTTGGTAGAGGGAAAGGGACAGGGACCAACACAATGGATTGGTGTTGGTAGAGGGAAAGGGACAGGGACCAACACAATGGATTGGTGTTGGTAGAGGGAAAGGGACAGGGACCAACACAATGGATTGGTGTTGGTAGAGGGAAAGGGACAGGGACCAACACAATGGATTGGTGTTGGTAGAGGGAAAGGGACAGGGACCAACACAATGGATTGGTGTTGGTAGAGGGAAAGGGACAGGGACCAACACAATGGATTGGTGTTGGTAGAGGGAAAGGGACAGGGACCAACACAATGGATTGGTGTTGGTAGAGGGAAAGAGACAGGGACCAACACAATGGATTGGTGTTGGTAGAGGGAAAGGGACAGGGACCAACACAATGGATTGGTGTTGGTAGAGGGAAAGGGACAGGGACCCACACAATGGATTGGTGTTGGTAGAGGGAAAGGGACAGGGACCAACACAATGGATTGGTGTTGGTTGAGGGAAAGAGACAGGGACAGGGACCCACACAATGGATTGGTGTTGGTAGAGGGACCGGGACAGGGACCCACACAATGGATTGGTGTTGGTAGAGGGAAAGGGACAGGCACCAACACAATGGATTGGTGTTGGTAGAGGGAAAGGGACAGGGACAGGGACCAACACAATGGATTGGTGTTGGTTGAGGGAAAGAGACAGGGACAGGGACCCACACAATGGATTGGTGTTGGTAGAGGGAAAGGGACAGGGACCAACACAATGGATTGGTGTTGGTTGAGGGAAAGAGACAGGGACAGGGACCCACACAATGGATTGGTGTTGGTAGAGGGAAAGGGACAGGGACCAACACAATGGATTGGTGTTGGTAGAGGGAAGGGGACAGGGACCAACACAATGGATTGGTGTTGGTAGAGGGAAAGGGACAGGAACAGGGACCCACACAATGGATTGGTGTTGGTAGAGGGAAAGGGACAGGGACAGGGACCAACACAATGGATTGGTGTTGGTTGAGGGAAAGAGACAGGGACAGGGACCCACACAATGGATTGGTGTTGGTAGAGGGAAAGGGACAGGGACCAACACAATGGATTGGTGTTGGTAGAGGGAAGGGGACAGGGACCAACACAATGGATTGGTGTTGGTAGAGGGAAAGGGACAGGGACCAACACAGTTGATTGGTGTTGGTAGAGGGAAAGGGACAGATAAATAAAGCCTGTATTTATGCTTCTCTATTCAATTATTGAATGAATCTGATGGAAAAAGGATTCATCTTATTTATAGTTTTACTTTTGATACTTAAATAGATTTTATCAATAACATTTACTTTTGATACTTAAGTATATTTAAAACCAAATACTTTTAGACTTTTACTCAAGCAGTATTTTACTGGTTGACTTTCTCTTTTACTTGAGTCATTTTCTATTTAGAGATGTTTACTTTTACTCAAGTATAACAATTGGGTACTTTTTCCAACACTGGTTGGGGGGAGGTGGAAGTGTTTCATTGGGCAGTAATATACAACAACACAACAATCTGACTGTGACAACAAACATCAGACTGTCAGGCCCTGCATGATGTTCCTCTGGACACTGAACTGGGGGACAACAAACATCAGACTGTCAGGCCCTGCATGATGTTCCTCTGGACACTGAACTGGGTGACAACAAACATCAGACTGTCTGGCCCTGCTTCATGTTCCTCTGGACACTGAACTGGGGGACAACAAACATCAGACTGTCAGGCCCTGCAACGATGTTCCTCTGGACACTGAACTGGGTGACAGTTCACATACGATCACATGGCCTGCTAAGGGCTACATTTCCAAAACATATATTTGTCCTGACCTTTAAAGACAGCATTCAAGTACTCTGTATTAGATCACGTAAGAAGGTATTTCTCTCCAATAGCTCGAAGACAAAGAACGCAATTGAAGACAGCTATGATTTTCAGATGATTATCTCCAGACATTTCGACTGCATTTTTGTAGGTTAATATGTAAGATTTCATTTAGCTAGCTCAAAAGCTCAGGGTCATGGAGACACTGACATTTTGGGGCAATATTGCTCAATATTAACATGAATAGAAAAGGTAACTAAGAGGGACCCACACAATGGATTGGTGTTGGTAGAGGTAAAGGGAAAGGGACCCACACAATGGATTGGTGTTGGTATAGGGAAAGGGACAGGGACCCACACAATGGATTGGTGTTGGTATAGGGAAAGGGACAGGGACCCACACAATGGATTGGTGTTGGTAGAGGGAAAGGGACAGGGACCCACACAATGGATTGGTGTTGGTAGAGGGAAAGGGAAAGGGACCAATACAATGGATTGGTGTTGGTAGAGGGAACGGGACATGCTTCTCTATTCAATTATTGAATGAATCTGATGGAAAAAGGATCCATCTTTGGAGGATAAGGCTTTTAGAGACCCGGTGGCCACCGTTGCAAACCCTCAGACCCCTCAGACCCCTCAGACGGACCCCTCCGACCTTCCACCCCTTTATCCCTCCACTCCTCCACCAGACACAATGACCGTCACACGGAATGGACTCAACACAGCCATAAGTTATTGCTCAAAGCAAGAGTTCAAATGAAGCTAAAGTGTTACCCTAACATGAACTATGGGACTACAATACATTTTTGAGAGCAGGACATGGGGCTGTTTTCAGGAAGAGCAGGAGCCTACAGTATCTGCTAATCAATGAAGCTTAACACGGCTACAACTTCTTGGATCAGAGACAAAGATACATGAAACCTTCCATTGGGACACACCAGCTCTATTAGGTCTCCACAGCTTTCACTAGTTCCAGTTACAGACAGCTTTCACTAGCTCCAGTTACAGACAGCTTTCACTAGTTCCAGTTACAGACAGCTTTCACTAGTTCCAGTTACAGACAGCTTTCACTAGTTCCAGTTACAGACAGCTTTCACTAGTTCCAGTTACAGACAGCTTTCACTAGTTCCAGTTACAGACAGCTTTCACTAGTTCCAGTTACAGACAGCTTTCACTAGCTCCATTTACAGACAGCTTTCACTAGCTCCAGTTACAGACAGCTTTCACTAGCTCCAGTTACAGACAGCTTTCACTAGTTCCAGTTACAGACAGCTTTCACTAGCTCCAGTTACAGACAGCTTTCACTAGTTCCAGTTACAGACAGCTTTCACTAGCTCCAGTTACAGACAGCTTTCACTAGCTCCAGTTACAGACAGCTTTCACTAGCTCCAGTTACAGACAGCTTTCACTAGCTCCAGTTACAGACAGCTTTCACTAGTTCCAGTTACAGACAGCTTTCACTAGTTCCAGTTACAGACAGCTTTCACTAGCTCCAGTTACAGACAGCTTTATACAGTAATAACAGACAACACAATACAATATACAATACAATACAACTTTTCATAGGCATTTTTTTACGATCATTGTCGTTAACATAGGGTTCCAGTGGTAAACCACGCTACATCCCAAATGGCATCAGATTTCCTATATAGTGCACTACTTTTCACCAGAGCCCTAAGGGACACATACACAGAGATAGGGTGCACCCACAACGATTCTGACAGGGACCCTTGTACCAACTGCACTGCTGCCCTGTGGCCCTCCTGCCATGCCGTCAACCCCTGGCCTGTTTAGAATAGAGAGCAGCAAACTGTGGAGGAAAAGGGAATATTGTTGTGCAACACCAAGCTCTTCTAAATACTTTTACCCCTCTAGGGCTGCTTGCTCCCCCAGCAGCCCCGGCCGACAGAGGAGAGAGAGAGAACAAGAGAGAGAGAGAGAGAGAACGAGAGAGAGAACAAGAGAGAAAGAGAGAACGAGAGAGAGAGAACAGGAGAGAGAGAGAGAGAACAAGAGAGCGAGAGCGAGAACAAGAGAGAGAACAAGCGAGAAAGAGAGAACGAGAGAGAGAGAGAGAACAGGAGAGAGAGAGAACAAGCGAGAAAGAGAGAACGAGAGAGAGAGAGAGAACAGGAGAGAGAGAGAACAAGAGAGAAAGAGAGAACGAGAGAGAGAGAGAGAACAGGAGAGAGAGAGAACAAGAGAGAAAGAGAGAGAGATAGGGAGCGAGAACGAGAGAGTAGAAACATTGTGTGGTGGTGGTAGCTAGAGGCAGATGTCGATGCAGGGGGTAAGTAATCCCTTGATATAAACTGAGCTGGCCTCACAGGAAGGCAGCTTTCACCAGAGACTGGTGCCAGGAAAAGGCTTACATGTGGGTGAAAAGTGAGTCGTATACTGTTGAATATTTTTTCTTCTCCAAACTCTGACAAGCTCAGGGATCTACTGCCATGAATGGTTAAAGGTATTAACCCTTGGAATTCATCCAAAGCCTAAAACCTGATGAAACTGGCAGAGCTGATGGCTCAGAGAGATGTGGTATGGATTTATTTTCGTAACCGACTTTTGTTTTAGTTTGTCATTTTTTCAGAAGTGGGTTACAGACACAGGTACAACATTCAAAGTCATATTGGTGCAGATACATTCATATATTCATATATTCAGTTATCATATTCATATTTCATATTTTCACATACCTGTACATATTGTATTGTAACAACAAACAATCAGAGAAACGCACACAAAGATGAACAACAATATCAACAGTTTTGTAATATTTTGGATTTAGGAAAATAAACAGAAAAACGCTCCCCCTCCACAACCCATTCCCCCGAACCTCCTCAGTGCCCCTCCACTCACCTGCATCCTCCCTCCCCACCCGGAAACCACGTTTCCCACCCCTTCCCACCCCTGCCCACCTCAAATCTTGCTACAACCTCCACTTCTTTGTGTAATTCTGACCCAGTTTTCAGGCTACCCAAGAGGAATCGCCGGAGAGGGGGAGCCCTGGCGAGATTTAGGCAAATGGAAAACCGGCCACCTCTTCCCTCCATTCTATTGGCCAGTCACTTGATAATAAGATGGATTACCTCAGATATCGGATTTGCTACTAACGAGACTCTGGTAACTGCAATATTCTCTGCTTTTTTGAAACATGGCTTTTGGACATGATACACCCCACCATGGTTATCCAACTCGATTGAATCTCTATTCACCGAACAGACAGGACATTGGATTGAGGGAAATCGAGAGGGGGAGGTGTATGCCTCTTCCTCAACAGCAAATGGTGTGCTGACTGTAGCGCGGGGGGGGGGATAAAGTCCTAGACCACTGTTATTCTACCCACAAGCAAGCATACAAGGCCCTCCCTTGTCTCACAAGTGTGAGGTGACAGGCACATAGACATATAATGGTCTGGTTTAAAGTTGTTTTTACTTGCAAAGTTAAACCTTTATGTGTATTTTCATTTTCATGCTGTTATATTATGTATCTGCCAGTTATGACTGCGTTATTTTCACTGTCAAATCTAAGATGGCTGCCATTGGTATTTTGGTGAGCTATCCCTTTAAGATGGCATGTCTCTTGAAGAAATGGAGGAGAGCGAGAAAGATGAGTGGACAACAGTGAAGTCCAAGAATGGAACAAAAAGGGTAAAAAATTGTTGTGGAAAAATGTGTCTGATGAATCGTTGCTTGTTGGAGTACGTTTTTTTAGATAAGGATGTTAATTTGGGAAACCGTTTTGAAGTCACGAGGATGGTGAAGAAAGTGTTGGGAAAAGTGAATACAGTCAAAGTAACCAGGAGTGGTATGGTGTTGATATCGTGTAGTCATAGTAACCAGGAGTGGTATGGTGTTGATATCGTGTAGTCATAGTAACCAGGAGTGGTATGGTGTTGATATCGTGTAGTCATAGTAACCAGGAGCGGTATGGTGTTGATATCGTGTAGTCATAGTAACCGGGAGCGGTATGGTGTTGATATCGTGTAGTCATAGTAACCAGGAGCGGTATGGTGTTGATATCGTGTAGTCATAGTAACCAGGAGTGGTATGGTGTTGATATCGTGTAGTCATAGTAACCAGGAGTGGTATGGTGTTGATATCGTGTAGTCATAGTAACCAGGAGTGGTATGGTGTTGATATCATGTAGTCATAGTAACCAGGAGTGGTATGGTGTTGATATCGTGTAGTCATAGTAACCAGGAGCGGTATGGTGTTGATATCGTGTAGTCATAGTAACCAGGAGCGGTATGGTGTTGATATCGTGTAGTCATAGTAACCAGGAGTGGTATGGTGTTGATATCGTGTAGTCATAGTAACCAGGAGTGGTATGGTGTTGATATCGTGTAGTCATAGTAACCAGGAGTGGTATGGTGTTGATATCGTGTAGTCATAGTAACCAGGAGCGGTATGGTGTTGATAGTGTGTAGTCATAGTAACCAGGAGTGGTATGGTGTTGATATCGTGTAGTCATAGTAACCAGGAGCGGTATGGTGTTGATATCGTGTAGTCATAGTAACCAGGAGTGGTATGGTGTTGATATCGTGTAGTCAGGGTAACCAGGAGTGGTATGGTGTTGATATCGTGTAGTCATAGTAACCAGGAGCGGTATGGTGTTGATATCGTGTAGTCATAGTAACCAGGAGCGGTATGGTGTTGATATTGTGTAGTCATAGTAACCAGGAGCGGTATGGTGTTGATATCGTGTAGTCATAGTAACCAGGAGTGGTATGGTGTTGATATCGTGTAGTCATTGTAACCAGGAGTGGTATGGTGTTGATATCGTGTAGTCATAGTAACCAGGAGCGGTATGGTGTTGATATCGTGTAGTCATAGTAACCAGGAGTGGTATGGTGTTGATATCGTGTAGTCATAGTAAACAGGAGTGGTATGGTGTTGATATCGTGTAGTCATTGTAACCAGGAGTGGTATGGTGTTGATATCGTGTAGTCATAGTAACCAGGAGTGGTATGGTGTTGATATTGTGTAGTCATAGTAACCAGGAGTGGTATGGTGTTGATATCGTGTAGTCATTGTAACCAGGAGTGGTATGGTGTTGATATCGTGTAGTCATAGTAACCAGGAGTGGTGTGGTGTTGATATCGTGTAGTCATAGTAACCAGGAGTGGTATGGTGTTGATATCGTGTAGTCATAGTAACCAGGAGTGGTATGGTGTTGATATCGTGTGTATGTAAAGATCAAAAGGAAGGTGCATTGTGGTTCGTTAATTTTATCGACGCATGAAGTGGAAAGCTTTGATTTTTGGAGCAAGGCACCGTTAAAAGGTGTTATCTCTGGCGTCTCGTTGGACAATGACAATCAATATCTAAAAACAGTCCAGGAGCAGTTCATGCATGTGGCTTGACCCGTATGGAGAATGGGAATAGAAGCAACGTGTATCTGTATTATTGGTGTTTGGTGAGTATTTACCACCCTATGGAAAGTTGGGATGTATAAGATACGCTGTCAGAACGTTCGTGCAAAACCCCCATGCAATGCAAAAAGTGTAGAAAGTTTGGCCACGTGTCAAGTGTTTGCAGATGGAAGGAATATGTTATGGAATGTAAAATGTTGCAACTGTGGCGGGGATCATATTCCCAAATTCCCAGAGTGCCCTGTTAGGGTGAAAGAGGTTGAGGTGTCAAGGATCAGGACTGTACATCAAATCTGCTACGTGGAGGTGGTGAAGAGCATTGAAGGGATAAGAGGTCACAGGTCTGAAGAAGATATGGGGGTGGATGGACCTCAACCAATTGCAAATGTTTTACGTCAATCAAGTGATCTGGATACACTTATTGTGAAGAAGATGGATTTTTATTTTTACCCCGCATTTTCTTATTTTGGGATCTTTATTATCCACCTGTACAGTAGTTGGAGGAATGCACATATAATTGTTGCGAACACCATTAAAACCAAAGAAGAAGACGAAAGGGAGGAGGGAGTGTTTTGATAAATGTTTGGTGTGTACCTGGCTGAGTTTCTATTCGTTTGAAAAATCTTTTAGCCATTCTAAGTAATAATTGTTGTTCATTCTTGTGGATTGTTAACCCCAATGACAAATAAATCATATGTTGATTGTTTTGGAGGATACCATGAACATTGAGTTGTTTTAAGAAAATCTCCACCAGGCTGGAGATTTTTGGATTACTTAGGGGGATCGCTCATGTTTAGCTTTTTTCCTGATTTGCGACCATTTTTTTTGTTGGGCTTGGGACTTTCTGAACTTTCTTGGGGTCTTTCTTGGGGTCTAATTGAATTGGGATTGTGAATCCATACACTTTATATGACAATATATGCTTCTTTTGCTTACTTTTGTCATTTTGTCTGTGTTGCTTCGGTCACTGGTAGCATACTATACTTCTGCTTCCTGTCTACTAGCAGAAGCAAAAAC
Organism: Salvelinus namaycush; assembly: GCF_016432855.1. NCBI lineage: Eukaryota > Metazoa > Chordata > Actinopteri > Salmoniformes > Salmonidae > Salvelinus > Salvelinus namaycush. Next base: position 73,500,339 of record NC_052311.1, read on the forward strand.
AGGAAGTACCCGTGACGTGCTTCGTACAGAAATAGTCCTCCGAATCGGAGGCTATGCTACAAGACCGCTTTGCTAGCGCTGACTAGAATATGTTCCGGGACTCCGCCGATAGCATCGGTGAGTTAACCACCTCCGTCACCGGCTTCAATAGGAAATGCATCGTTGATGTTATCCCCACAGTGAAGGTTCGCTGCTTCCCCAATCAAAGCCCTGGATTAACCCCGAGGTTGGCGCTAAATTGAAGGACAGGGCTACCACACACAGGGCTATCGCAGACAACTCTGAGGCCACAGCTGAGGACAAGAACAAGTCCTGCTACGACCTCCGCAGAGCCATCAAACAAGCAAAAGGACAATATAGGAACAAGGTGGAATACTATTATACAGGCTCCAACGTCCGCCGCATGTGGCAGGGGCTACAGTCCATTGACCACTGTCTAAAGTCATGTTATTAAGACAGACTCTCCCCAGACCTACCACTGCAGACTCTCCCATTTACATTTACATTTAAGTCATTTAGCAGACGCTCTTATCCAGAGCAACTTACAAATTGGAAAGTTCATACATATTCATCCTGGTCCCCCCGTGGGAATTGAACCCTGGTCCCCCCGTGGGAATTGAACCCACAACCCTGGCGTTGCAAGCGCCATGCTCTACCAACTGACCCACACGGGACCGGGGCCTCCCAGACCTACCACTGCAGACTCTCCCAGACCTACCACTGCAGACTCTCCCAGACCTACCACTGCAGACTCTCCCAGACCTACCACTGTCTACGGTCATGTTATTAAGACAGACTCTCCCAGACCTACCACTGCCTAAGACCCAATTCAATCAATTGCAGATAAATGAAAACCACATTACAGGTTCAGTTTGTGTCTAAGCTGTTTATGCTGCATCCAAGGTGTAAACCGTATAAAACTTTACACATTCTCAAGCTTTACTGCTCATGAAAAGTATCATTGGATATTAACACAAAACCACACCTGTCCATAAAAATACAGTACATATAACAATTCTGAATGAGCCCCCAGTGCTGTTTCCCTATACAGTATCTTCAACTGATTTAATTCAGGACCATGCTATGCTAAGTGAAAGAATCAGTTAGCAGTTGTCACGGTAATAGGGAGATGTATGGCTCTCAGTAGAGCATAGAGCGAGCGCCACGATAACAGCTAGGATTCATGGTGACCCCATAGTGTAAATCCTACAGATTTGCTTATTCTCCCCCCCACCCACAAAACCTTTCACTGGAAGCAAAGGTATGGCTGTGTCCCATATTGGCCCCCTTTTTTGGCTGTGTCCCAGATTGGCCCCCTTTTGTCTCCCTATTCAGTAACCTGCTTCATTTATCGCTATGTGCCCTGGTCAAAATTAGTGCACTACTTAGGTAACAGGTTGCCATTTGGGACACAGCTCATGTCGAGTTGCAATATCACATTTAATTCCCCCACGCAACATAACTTAGTAGTTTCCTGTACATCTCGTTTATTTCACCATTGTGGTTATGGGTAATTAACAGCCTAGAAACCTGACCCGACGTCTACCTGAGGGTTGAGCCCCATTGAGAGAACTGGTCAGAGAAATGTAGCATTCTGGAATAAATGACTGCGGAGGAGATCAACTACGCTGTAACTCAAATAATCTATTGGCATGACTGTTTTCACTGTGTCCTAAAGTTCACAGAATGTGATACTAAGTAGGGTATAAGCAATATGGTAATGAATCAACCGGTCCCGAGCGGCGCAGCGGTCTAAGGCACTGCATCTCAGTAGCTAGAGGCGTCACTACAGACACCCTAGTTCGAATCCAGGCTGTATCACAACCAGCTGTGATTGGGAGTCCAGTAGGGAAGCACACAATTGGGCCTGCGTCATCCGGGTTTGTAAATAAGAATTTGTTCTGAACTGACTTGCCTGGTTAAATTAAAACAACTTTTTTTAAAACTTGCCTTCTGTCAGGATAAGTGGAAATTCCACTTATCCTGACAGAAGGCAAGTTTTTTTTTAAAGTTTTTAAAAAATTGTTTCCAGCTAGGGTCGTGAAACTTCCCAAAATCTTGGAATAAGCAGGAAATCCAGGATTCTCCAAGCACATTTCTGGAAAATATGGCAATTTTGGGAAAGTTACCGGATGTCAAATGTAATTGACAGTGACTACCATTGTCACTAACCTCAGAGGTAAAGAGCCCTAGCTCAACCATGAGAGCCCTAGCTCAACCATGAGCGCTCTAGCTCAACCATGAGAGCCCTAGCTAAACCATGAGCGCTCTAGCTCAACCATGAGCGCTCTAGCTAAACCATGAGCGCTCTAGCTCAACCACGAGCGCCCTAGCTCAACCACGAGCGCCCTAGCTCAACCACGAGCGCCCTAGCTCAACCACGAGCGCCCTAGCTCAACCACGAGAGCCCTAGCTCAAGCACAAGCGCCCTAGCTCAACCACAAGCGCCCTAGCTCAGCCACAAGCGCCATAGCTAAATCATGAGCGCCTCTAGCTAAACCATGAGCACCCTAGCTCAACCATGAGAGCCCTAGCTAAACCATGAGAGCTCAAGCATGAGCGCCCTAGCTCAACCATGAGAGCCCTAGCTAAACCATGAGAGCTAAACAATGAGCGCCCTAGCTCAACCATGAGAGCCTTAGCTAAACCATGAGAGCTAGACCATGAGTGCCCTAGCTCAACCATGAGAGCCTTAGCTAAACCATGAGAGCTAGACCATGAGCGCCCTAGCTCAACCATGAGAGCCCTAGCTCAACCATGAGCGCCCTAGCTCAACCATGAGAGATTAATACCAAACTAGTGGTATAATCCTCTCAAACCTGGCCTGGCCTGTAAGCCTACTGCCTGCCTACTGGAAAATCTTAATATACATATACCCAAGCTCTGC
>NC_052311.1:73508225-73523225 GCF_016432855.1 Salvelinus namaycush
GGTAAATCCAGTGTTACCAACTCACATGAGAATGAGAATTATTTCAGAAGACAGTACTGAGCAATCATTCATGTAGTGATTTGATCCCATCTCTCTGAAAGATGTATGGCCACTTCTATGTTTGGCAAAACAAGAGGAGGAAGAGGAAGAGGACGAAGAGGAAGAATAATCCCCAATGGACATAGAATCCTGTTCTGTGTTACCAACAATGATCACGAGCATCCCGTCCCTCAAAGATGTATGGCCACTACCATGTTTTGAAAAACATTGAGGCCTGTCCAAAGAGGAAGGGCAGAATACATTATCCCTTATCCCCCAGTGACATAGAACCAGAAGACATTATTCAGCCACACATCCACACACAGAGATCCCAACGCCAACCTGGGAGGGAGTGATCGTACAAGACAAAAAGGTGCTTTCTTGGACATTGTTTGATCGTGCTGTTAAACTATTCCAGCTGGGGTAAAGAGTGGCATCCTGGCTCTGTGTGTGTGTGTGTGTGTGTGTGTGTGTGTGTGTGTGTGTGTGTGTGTGTGTGTGTGTGTGTGTGTGTGTGTGTGTGTGTGTGTGTGTGTGTGTATGTGTGTGTGTGTGTGTGTGTGTGTGTGTGTGTGTGTGTGTGTGTGTGTGTGTGTGTGTGTGTGTGCGTGCGTGCGTGCGTGCGTTGCTTGCGTGCGTGCGTGCGTGCGTGCGTGCGTGCGTGCGTGCGTGCGTGTGTGTGTGCTACTCTGAAATAAAGGGATCCTTTGGGAGTCACAATACTATGAAATGTTGGCAGTACGTGGTGGATTACAGCAACTACAGTGTTTTGCCAGCCAGGCCAGCATACTATCACACGTGTGTGTGTGTGTGTGTGTGTGTGTGTGTGTGTGTGTGTGTGTGTGTGTGTGTGTGTGTGTGTGTGTGTGTGTGTGTGTGTGTGTGTGTGTGTGTGTGTGATGGTATGCTGGCCTGGCTGGCAAAACAGTGTAGTTGCTGTAATAGGGTCTATACTACTACACTATAGAGTCTATACTACTACACTATAGAGTCTATACTACTACACTATAGAGTCTATACTACTACACTATAGAGTCTATGCTACTACACTATAGAGTCTATACTACTACACTATAGAGTCTATACTACTACACTATAGAGTCTATACTAGTACACTATAGAGTCTATACTACTACAATATAGGGTCTATACTACTACACTATAGAGTATATACTACTACACTATAGAGTCTATACTACTACACTATAGAGTCTATACTACTACACTATAGAGTCTATACTACTACACTATAGGGTCTATACTACTACACTATAGAGTCTATACTACTACACTATAGAGTCTATACTACTACACTATAGAGTCTATACTACTACACTATAGAGTCTATACTACTACAATATAGGGTCTATACTACTACACTATAGAGTCTATACTACTACACTATAGGGCCTATACTACTACACTATAGAGTCTATACTACCACACTATAGAGTCTATACTACTACACTATAGAGTCTATACTACTACACTATAGAGTCTATACTACTACACTATAGAGTCTATACTACTACACTATAGAGTCTATACTACTACACTATAGAGTCTATACTACTATACTATAGAGTCTATACTACTACACTATAGTCTATACTACTACACTATAGGGTCTATACTACTACACTATAGAGTCTATACTACTACACTATAGAGTCTATACTACTACACTACAGAGTCTATACTACTACACTATAGAGTCTATACTACTACACTATAGAGTCTATACTACTACACTATAGAGTCTATACTACTACACTATAGAGTCTATACTACTACACTATAGAGTCTATACTACTACACTATAGGGTCTATACTACTACACTATAGAGTCTATACTACTACACTATAGGGTCTATACTACTACACTATAGAGTCTATACTACTACACTATAGGGTCTATACTACTACACTATAGAGTCTATACTACTACACTATAGAGTCTATACTACTACACTATAGAGTCTATACTACTACACTATAGAGTCTATACTACTACACTATAGAGTCTATACTACTACACTATAGAGTCTATACTACTACACTATAGAGTCTATACTACTACACTATAGAGTCTATACTACTACACTATAGGGTCTATACTACTACACTATAGAGTCTATACTACTATACTATAGAGTCTATACTACTACACTATAGAGTCTATACTACTACACTATAGAGTCTATACTACTACACATAGAGTCTATACTACTACACTATAGGGCCTATACTACTACACTATAGAGTCTATACTACTACACATAGAGTCTATACTACTACAATATAGGGTCTATACTACTACACATAGAGTCTATACTACTACACTATAGGGCCTATACTACTACACTATAGAGTCTATACTACTACACATAGAGTCTATACTACTACAATATAGGGTCTATACTACTACACATAGAGTCTATACTACTACACTATAGGGCCTATACTACTACACTATAGGGCCTATACTACTACACTATAGAGTCTATACTACTACACTATAGAGTCTATACTACTACACTATAGAGTCTATACTACTACACTATAGAGTCTATACTACTACACATAGAGTCTATACTACTACACTATAGGGCCTATACTACTACACTATAGGGCCTATACTACTACACTATAGAGTCTATACTACTACACTATAGAGTCTATACTACTACACTATAGAGTCTATACTACTACACATAGAGTCTATACTACTACACATAGAGTCTATACTACTACACATAGAGTCTATACTACTACACTATAGGGCCTATACTACTACACTATAGGGCCTATACTACTACACTATAGAGTCTATACTACTACACTATAGAGTCTATACTACTACACTATAGAGTCTATACTACTACACAATAGAGTCTATACTACTACACATAGAGTCTATACTACTACACTATAGGGCCTATACTACTACACTATAGGGCCTATACTACTACACTATAGAGTCTATACTACTACACTATAGAGTCTATACTACTACACTATAGAGTCTATACTACTACACATAGAGTCTATACTACTACACTATAGAGTCTATACTACTACACATAGAGTCTATACTACTACAATATAGGGTCTATACTACTACACATAGAGTCTATACTACTACACTATAGAGTCTATACTACTACACTATAGAGTCTATACTACTACACTATAGGGCCTATACTACTACACATAGAGTCTATACTACTACACTATAGGGCCTATACTACTACACTATAGGGCCTATACTACTACACTATAGAGTCTATACTACTACACTATAGAGTCTATACTACTACACTATAGAGTCTATACTACTACACATAGAGTCTATACTACTACACTATAGGGTCTATACTACTACACTATAGGGTCTATACTACTACACATAGAGTCTATACTACTACACTATAGGGTCTATACTACTACACTATAGAGTCTATACTACTACACATAGAGTCTATACTACTACACTATAGGGCCTATACTACTACACTATAGAGTCTATACTACTACACTATAGAGTCTATACTACTACACTATAGAGTCTATACTACTACACTATAGAGTCTATACTACTACACTATAGGGCCTATACTACTACACTATAGAGTCTATACTACTACACTAAACATGCAGATGCAATCTATGAATATAATATGACTTGATAGTTCAGCCTCTATAGTAGTGACTTGATAGTTAAACCTCTATATTAGTGACTTGATAGTTAAACCTCTGTAGTAGTGACTTGATAGTTAAACCTCTATATTAGTGACTTGATAGTTAAACCTCTATAGTAGTGACTTGATAGTTAAACCTCTATATTAGTGACTTGATAGTTAAACCTCTATATTAGTGACTTGATAGTTAAACCTCTATAGTAGTGACTTGATAGTTAAACCTCTATAGTAGTGACTTGATAGTTAAACCTCTATAGTAGTGACTTGATAGTTAAACCTCTATAGTAGTGACTTGATAGTAAAACCTCTATATTAGTGACTTGATAGTTAAACCTCTATAGTAGTGACTTGATAGTTAAACCTCTATATTAGTGACTTGATAGTTAAACCTCTATATTAGTGACTTGATAGTTAAACCTCTATAGTAGTGACTTGATAGTTAAACCTCTATAGTAGTGACTTCATAGTTAAACCTCTATAGTAGTGACTTGATAGTTAAACCTCTATATTAGTGACTTGATAGTTAAACCTCTATAGTAGTGACTTGATAGTTAAACCTCTATAGTAGTGACTTGATAGTTAAACCTCTATAGTAGTGACTTGATAGTTAAACCTCTATATTAGTGACTTGATAGTTAAACCTCTATAGTAGTGACTTGATAGTTAAACCTCTATAGTAGTGACTTGATAGTTAAACCTCTATAGTGGTGACTTGATAGTTAAACCTCTATATTAGTGACTTGATAGTTAAACCTCTATATTAGTGACTTGATAGTTAAACCTCTATAGTAGTGACTTGATAGTTAAGCCTCTATATTAGTGACTTGATAGTTAAACCTCTATATTAGTGACTTGATAGTTAAACCTCTATATTAGTGACTTGATAGTTAAACCTCTATAGTAGTGACTTGATAGTTAAACCTCTATAGTAGTGACTTGATAGTTAAACCTCTATAGTAGTGACTTGATAGTTAAACCTCTATATTAGTGACTTGATAGTTAAACCTCTATATTAGTGACTTGATAGTTAAACCTCTATATTAGTGACTTGATAGTTAAACCTCTATAGTAGTGACTTGATAGTTAAACCTCTATAGTAGTGACTTGATAGTTAAACCTCTATATTAGTGACTTGATAGTTAAGCCTCTATAGTAGTGACTTGATAGTTAAACCTCTATATTAGTGACTTGATAGTTAAACCTCTATAGTAGTGACTTGATAGTTAAACCTCTATAGTAGTGACTTGATAGTTCAGCCTCTGTAGTAGTGACTTGATAGTTAAACCTCTATAGTAGTGACTTGATAGTTAAGCCTCTGTAGTAGTGACTTGATACACTAACATCAGGCAGTGAGGGGAATCCTGTTTTAAATCTACAACACGACCTGACACAATTACCGCAGGTCACTAAAGTTCAGTTAGTTTCACATGACGATTAAAACAGGTGAAGGTTTAACTTCCCAGTGTAAACTGTGTCGTCGTCTGTCTTCCTACAGAAATAACTAGGAGGTGGAAGAAAGGTTTATTTTCACTGTGGCAAACGGCTTTGTTTTGGTCCTGCGGTGTTTCAAACTGGAGTTGTCTGTCCCTCTCTGAGCCTGAACACAAACACAAACACATCTTTATGCGTCCCAAACGGAACCCTATTCCCGATATGTTCCCTACGGGCTCTGGTCAAACGTAGTGCACTATATAGAGAATAGGGTGCCGTTTGATGCATCCAGAGCTGGAACTCGCTGGATGAGCAGAGCACTGCAGTATGCTTGGACGAGGGTTTAAAGCTCATATGTTCATACTTATTGTTGGGAAATCACACAGCAGATCCCCTGTGTAATAATTGTGTTACCACAGCGGCAGCCGGCTCCACTGTTTACGTATTTCCATAAACACGACGTCGGTGGGTAATAGAATGTGCGTCTGGATGGAGAGTAAGAAAGAAATTCAAATGGATCCTTTGAAATATCTGCTCATTTGTAAAGGCAGGGGTTCATTTCTTGGTGGTTGTGATTTTGTTTCAGCACAAGGAGTGTGCAAAGCTGTCGTCAAGACAACGGGTGGCTACTTTGAAGAATCTCAAATATAAAATATATGTTGATTTGTTTAACATTTTTTGGGTTATTACATGATTCCATATGTGTTATTTCATAGTGTTGATGTCGTCACTATTATTCTACAATGTAGAAAATAACAGGTTAAAAAAATCTCAATTCTATGTCGTTGGCATTGTCCATGCCCTCATTGTCCATGTCCTCATATGTCCATGTCCTCATATGTCCATGTCCTCATATGTCCATGTCCTCATATGTCCATGTCTTCATATGTCCATGTCCTCATATGTCCATGTCCTCATATGTCCATGTCCTCATTGTCCATGTCTTCATATGTCCATGTCCTCATATGTCCATGTCTTCATATGTCCATGTCCTCATATGTCCATGTCCTCATATGTCCATGTCCTCATATGTCCATGTCCTCATATGTCCATGTCCTCATTGTCCATGTCTTCATATGTCCATGTCCTCATATGTCCATGTCCTCATATGTCCATGTCCTCATATGTCCATGTCCTCATATGTCCAAGTCCTCATATGTCCAAGTCCTCATATGTCCATGTCCTCATATGTCCATGTCCTCATATGTCCATGTCTTCATATGTCCATGTCTTCATATGTCCATGTCCTCATATGTCCATGTCCTCATATGTCCATGTCTTCATATAAGGGTTGAGGGAAGGTTAGGATAGTAGAGGTTGAGGGTAAGGATGGGTGGTGGGAAGGTTAGAGTTAGGATAGTAGGGTTAGGATAGTAGGGTTAGGATAGTAGGGTGTAGGGTGTCCTCCCTCCCTCCCTCCCTCCCTCCCTCCCTCCCTCCCTCCCTCCCTCCCTCCCTCCCTCCCTCCCTCCCTCCCTCCCTCCCTATACTGGTCAGCTGTCTCCCTGACATCCACTATGAGGCATCAGGCCCTGGCTGTCATCGCATTACATACTGACATCCACTATGAGGCATCAGGCCCTGGCTGTCATCACATGACATACTGACATCCACTATGAGGCATCAGGCCCTGGCTGTCATCACATGACATACTGACATCCACTATGAGGCATCAGGCCCTGGCTGTCATCACATGACATACTGACATCCACTATGAGGCATCAGGCCCTGGCTGTCATCTCATGACATACTGACATCCACTATGAGGCATCAGGCCCTGGCTGTCATCACATGACATACTGACATCCACTATGAGGCATCAGGCCCTGGCTGTCATCACATTACATACAGTACTGTTAAAAAGTCACTATTATCAAACATCATGTCCAATAATACTGGGGTCCAAACATCATGGCCTCTTAAAAGGGGTCTTTTAGCCGTCCACTCAGCTAAGGATGTCACACTCTTAGAAAAAAAGGGTTGCAAAATGTTCTTCGGCTGTCCCCATAGGAGAACCCTTTTTGGTTCCTGTTAGAACCTTTTCTGTGTAAAGGGTCCTACATAAAACTCAAAACGGTTTGACCTAGAACCAAAATGTTCTAGATAGCACCTTTTTCCCCCCCTAAGAGTGTAGATACGTAACTTCATGATGTGTGGTTGTTTCATCCCTCTCAGACACGTCAGTGTCTCTCGTGAGATGTGAACCAGTAAGGCGAGAAGAGGCCAGTGTGAGCAGGTTTATTTCACCCAGGAGTCACCACTCGATGCCACAGCTGTCAGTTACAATTCAAACCGATGCCGATAGTGACCGATGATCGTTTAAAAAGAGGTGTTTCCCCGACTCGCCTGCCTGTTCTTCAACTTTGGCCCCTTTCGCCTGTTGAACATGCTGAACCTAAAGTCAAGTACGAATCTGGTCGAAAGTCAAACCCCCACCCAATCTGGCACTCCAGGACTCGTAGCAAACACTCAATTTGAAGGAAAATGTATACTATTTGATCCCATGTCCAGCTGGCTCTGAGACGAGAGGCTGAGAGACCCTGAGGGTGGAAAGACGACCCTTTGACTGTCTGGTTGTTCTAGGAAGGCTTCTAGAGAGAGTTGCAGGTCAGGGGAGTGATAATGAAGTCAACACGTCACACTCTCTCTGCCTTTTTCACTATCAAATGTAAATGTGGGAAACGTGTGCAGCGCTGTGTATAATCGCTGGAGACAATGGAGGCAGTTTGATGGCACAAGAAGCCTTGGTGATGAATGGAGCTACGGAGCCTCCCAGCATGGGGCGGTAAGGAGCTAGGGAGAAGACTCAGGAGATCATCACCCTATTTACACCTGGTCTTAACATGCCTCCTGTGATCAGAAGCAGATAATTTTTTGGTCTTAAAGGGGCAGTGTCCTATTTTGAGACACTTAAATACAGTAGTAATAATAATGATAATTAATGAATTGCATTTTTTGTAAAGTGGTTTCTTGCATCATGTAACACAATAAAATTCAATTTGTCAGTCATCTATTTAGCCAATAGTTTTAGATAATTTCTTATTTTTATAAAAGGATGTGAGCTTTGAGACAAAGTAAATATCAGTCATGAAATGGTTAAGCCACGCATAAGGTTTTAAAAAGTCTCTTAGACTGTAGGCCTACATTGAACACCACATATTGGCTATTGTAGACAATATCACAAAGGTCAATAGCTATATCCATGTGGAAATGTTATGGCATTTGCTCCATTGGTGTTGTTGCTAAGCCACTCTGATAGCCCTACCTGCTCTGATAGCTACAATAGCCTACTGGCCACTGTCTGAAACTGTAACTTCAAGCAGGTACAGCCTCAGTGTTCACAGTTAACACACGCCAGAAGGTACACAGAATGCTGGCAAAATGAACGTTTCCTCTTTCAAGACCCTTTTCTCAGTGCCAAAACATTTTTGTGGGATCGTTGCTTGATACATCCCTTTAACCTGTTGTTTAGTTGCATATCGCTGTGTCCTGTCCTGCCAATGACAGACAACCACAGTCATGAACAATCAGTCTGTAGAGTGCCCTTATTGCTGTAGTAGTAATAAAGCTTCTCTTTGAAGCTGAGGAGAGTGACTCAGGGTGGAAGCAAAGCAGTAAAGAGCAGTGTTGTGACTTCCTGTCTGTCGTAGGGGCATTGACTAACTCGGTGACCTCTCAGGGGCTTCCATACAGTAATGAAGCAATACTGACGCAATGCGACCGTGACTCCATCATGGCTCAAATGGCTCCAGTCACTTCAAAGGAAACCTTCGAGGCAGGACTACAAAAGTAAACCAAGTCGTATTGCATGGTGTCAACCAGTGATTTATATGTACACTAGATAACAACCAGGAGGGGCTGTTTGAAGCCACCGCACGGCCATCTTCGCATTCGCCCACTGTTGTAAATAAATATTTTGGAAGCTATACAAATGCATTTATTAACGTCAACATTTGTTTTTGCTACATTTATTATATTACAGACACTTTAATGAATACTTTTAAATTTGATATGTGAGATTAACATATATTTTTTATAAAAAGCATATTTAAAAAAAAAAAAAAAGTAAAGTTACTGAGCGCACTACAACAACACAATACTTAAATACATGTAATTTTGTCATTGAAACACTTAATTGAAATACTTTAGAATTCCATTCATTCTTATGGAGGACTGCTTCTTCTGGGGAGTGCCAATATGGCCGACCGGTGGTTTCAAAGCCTCTCATTGGCCAATACAAAGCATCAGCAATCCAGGGTTTATGTAAGTCGTTGGTGACAACTCACTTGGATTTGCGACTTTAGGAACAACAACTTTGTGATTTGTGCAGTTTTTGGATAAAAGGACATTAAATCAGTATGAAAATATGGCGTAATGATATACACGGCCATTCAAAACATTGTTTACAACACGATCAAAATACTTTCCAATAGACACTGATAAATCATTAGAATGTTGCTGTGTTGAGGGGGCTTGACTACAGTTATTACAGACCTGATCCTTTCACTTTCATATTATTATTCAAGTAGTGTTGTGTCCCTGCCAACTCACTCCCTTCCCATCACAGTGATCTGTCTGCTATTCTGCACTATGGTGAGCTGTTCTCTGAGCCGCCGCCTGGGAAACGCTAAAAAACAAGCGATGAGGAGAGGGCGGAGGAGGAGGCGGAGGAAGAGTAAGGGTGTAGTCTATCGTCATCTGAATCTTCCCACACTGAAGAACACATGTTTCATTTGGAGAAGATAACTCTTCGGGGACGTAGCAGACACGCGAAAACAGTCGGACACTCAACTCAACAACACAACGTTGCACAGTAACTAAGTGCCCTTTAGTCAATGGATCCATTCTCTCTGCAGCATGCTGCATGCAGCTCTCCCACGTCTCTGATTAGTCAGCGATAATGGAGTCTCAGTCAAAAGGGTGATTATAGTTGAAAGGAGGCCCCTGACCAGAACGTGACTCTAGTGGAGGAGGAGAGGAGCTAGCCAGGGATATAATTGTGGAAAATGTGATGGTGAGCAACCGGCCCGGGCCACCTCAAAGCATAGTAAGGTGCTTTCCTTAAAGAGTTCAAAGGGCGTTAGTACCCATTACTCACAATCCACTCCCACTGTCTCCGGTTTGGGCCGATTCAGTATAGTAGTAATCCTACAAGACATTGGAAGGGGCTGATTCAGTGCAACCTGTCTAAATAATCCCTAAACCACATCATCTTCTTAGCAACAGGACCCGGGGAAGCTAAATATCAAGACATGTTATTAATCTCAATTGTGCTCTTTTCAGGAGGTTCGTGCTTTAAACAAATGATATACTTATCCAATTATGGGATAAGGAGTTTGGCTCTCAATGTTCATTAGGACAAATGGCAATACATGAAAGGGACATTCATTATGTGTTAACTGTATGAGTACGGCTTTCTTTACCATTCGTTAACATTTAAGTCTGTAGTTTGTTTCTGTTTAATCTGTTTGGATTGTTGATAGTTGTAACACTGGACCATTGAAAAAGAGACCCTGGTATGAATTGAGATTATTTTAAGCCTATAAATAAAGGTTAAATATGTGTATGTATTGGTAATGTACAGTGGAGGAAAGGACAGACACTGGAGAGGAGAAGCAAGTACAATGAGTGAACATTTAATGAAACAAGGACAGGAGCAGCGTCTGGACAAGGAAAACATAACGACATTAATGCTGGCATGGGGAACCAACGGAGAAACAGACAGATATAGACGGGGCAATCAACAAGGTGAGGGCGTCCAGGGGTGAGGCCTATGAGCGCTGATGCGCATAATGATGGTGACAGGTGTGCATAATGAAGGGAGGTCTGGTGCCCTCGAGCGCCAGAGAGGGAGAGCGGGAGGAGGCATGACAATATGTGATGACGTCGTCCTATAGTATAATGCAGTGTTATTGATTTAACTCTGTGTATTTAATTTAACTATGTATTTACTGTATGTTAATGAGAGGGAGTAATTTTTACCTTAGGACTCTATGCCAAATATTATTTTTCTCTGACTGATTGTGTTTTGGTGAGGAGAGACTTTTTTCCTATAATAAATAAAAAATCCCTGCATTACTTTAGAGGGTCCTGAAGATCACTGCATTACTTTAGAGGGGCCTGGAGAGCACTGCATTGCTTTAGAGGGTACTGGAGATCACTGCATCACTTTAGAGGGGCCTGGAGATCACTGCATTACTTTAGAGGGGCCTGGAGATCACTGCATTACTTTAGAGGGTCCTGGAGATCACTGCATCACTTTAGAGGGGCCTGGAGAACACTGCATTACTTTAGAGGGGCCTGGAGATCACTGCATTACTTTAGAAGGGCCTGGAGATCACTGCATTACTTTAGAGGGGCCTGGAGAACACTGCATCACTTTAGAGGGTCCTGGAGATCACTGCATTACTTTAGAGGGTCCTGGAGATCACTGCATTACTTTAGAGGGTCCTGGAGATCACTGCATTACTTTAGAGGGTCCTGGAGATCACTGCATTACTTTAGAGGGTCCTGGAGATCACTGCATTACTTTAGAGGGGCCTGGAGAACACTGCATTACTTTAGAGGGGCCTGGAGATCACTGCATTACTTTAGAGGGTCCTGGAGATCACTGCATCACTTTAGAGGGTCCTGGAGATCACTGCATTACTTTAGAAGGGCCTGGAGATCACTGCATTACTTTAGAGGGGCCTGGAGATCACTGCATTACTTTAGAGGGTCCTGGAGATCACTGCATCACTTTAGAGGGTCCTGGAGATCACTGCATTACTTTAGAGGGTCCTGGAGATCACTGCATTACTTTAGAGGGTCCTGGAGATCACTGCATTACTTTAGAGGGTCCTGGAGATCACTGCATTACTTTAGAGGGTCCTGGAGATCACTGCATTACTTTAGAGGGTCCTGGAGATCACTGCATTACTTTAGAGGGGCCTGGAGATCACTGCATTACTTTAGAGGGGCCTTGAGAGAAGAGAACAAATCAAAGCCTCAATTCCATGATCCTAAAGTACTGTAGATGAGAAAAATTTGCTCTCCATGCTAATGCCTAGGCTTTAGCGTGACGAGCCGACACATTCATCCTGGATAACAGGGTTTGATTCCTGGTTGGTCAAAAGAGTGTTGTTAGCAACAGTTACAGGCCCTGTCACATGATACCCTGTAGGCTCAGTCTGACAACATGGATTAAAAATCACCTGACTCATCAGAGGAAAGGGAACATTGTCTGCCTGCCTATCACATTAAACCATGACAACATCCAATCATAATCTGTGTCACGTCTTACACAATCAAAACACCAAAAGGCCTCAGTCCTCTAAGGGTTCCACTGTTTCTAGTAGAAGAGTCCATCCTGACGGCCTTCACCTGCATCAGTTCAGATACTTTCAACAAAATGTCAGATACTTTCAAATACTTAAGAGGCGCTCGATTGAAAAATTCAAATCAAATCAAAATGTTATTTGTCACAATGCTTTCCAATACAACAGGTGTAGACCTTACAGTGAAATGCTTACTTACAAGCCCCTTAACCAACAATGTGCAGTTTTAAGACAATAAACATAGATAATAATTTAAAATAGAACAATTAATTAAGGAGCAACAATAAAATAAAAGTAGCAAGGTTATATACAGGGAGGGTTCTGGTATAAAGACACGGGGGCACCACACAGGTAGACTAGTGATTAGAGCGTTGGGCCAGTAACCGGAAGGTTGCCTAGTGGTTAGAGCGTTGGGCCAGTAACCGGAAGGTTGCCTAGTGGTTAGAGCGTTGGGCCAGTAACCGGAAGGTAGCCTAGTGGTTAGAGCGTTGGGCCAGTAACCGGAAGGTTGCCTAGTGGTTAGAGCGTTGGGCCAGTAACCGGAAGGTTGCCTAGTGGTTAGAGCGTTGGGCCAGTAACCGGAAGGTAGCCTAGTGGTTAGAGCGTTGGGCCAGTAACCGGAAGGTTGCCTAGTGGTTAGAGCGTTGGGCCAGTAACCGGAAGGTTGCCTAGTGGTTAGAGCGTTGGGCCAGTAACCGGAAGGTAGCCTAGTGGTTAGAGCGTTGGGCCAGTAACCGGAAGGTAGCCTAGTGGTTAGAGCGTTGGGCCAGTAACCGGAAGGTTGCCTAGTGGTTAGAGCGTTGGGCCAGTAACCGGAAGGTTGCCTAGTGGTTAGAGCGTTGGGCCAGTAACCGGAAGGTTGCCTAGTGGTTAGAGCGTTGGGCCAGTAACCGGAAGGTTGCCTAGTGGTTAGAGCGTTGGGCCAGTAACCGGAAGGTAGCCTAGTGGTTAGAGCGTTGGGCCAGTAACCGGAAGGTTGCCTAGTGGTTAGAGCGTTGGGCCAGTAACCGGAAGGTTGCCTAGTGGTTAGAGCGTTGGGCCAGTAACCGGAAGGTAGCCTAGTGGTTAGAGCGTTGGGCCAGTAACCGGAAGGTAGCCTAGTGGTTAGAGCGTTGGGCCAGTAACCGGAAGGTTGCCTAGTGGTTAGAGCGTTGGGCCAGTAACCGGAAGGTAGTCTAGTGATTAGAGTGTTGGGCCAGTAACCGAAAGGTAGTCTAGTGATTAGAGTGTTGGAACAGTAACCGGAAGGTAGACTAGTGATTAGAGCGTTGGGCCAGTAACCGGAAGGTAGACTAGTGATTAGAGCGTTGGGCCAGTAACCGGAAGGTAGACAAGTGATTAGAACAGTTGGGCCAGTAACCGGAAGGTAGACAAGTGATTAGAGCGTTGGGCCAGTAACCGGAAGGTAGACTAGTGATTAGAGCTTTGGGCCAGTAACCGGAAGGTAGACTAGTGATTAGAGTGTTGGGCCAGTAACCGGAAGGTAGACTAGTGATTAGAGCGTTGTGCCAGTAACCGGAAGGTAGCCAAGTGATTAGAGCGTTGGGCCAGTAACCGGAAGGTAGCCTAGTGATTAGAGCGTTGGGCCAGTAACCGGAAGGTAGTCTAGTGATTAAAGTGTTGGTCCAGTAACCGGAAGGTAGACTAGTGATTAGAGTGTTGGGCCAGTAACCGGAAGGTAGACTAGTGATTAGAGCGTTGGTCCAGTAACCGGAAGGTAGACAAGTGATTAGAGTGTTGGGCCAGTAACCGGAAGGTAGACTAGTGATTAGAGTGTTGGGCCAGTAACCGGAAGGTAGCCAAGTGATTAGAGTGTTGGGCCAGTAACCGGAAGGTAGACTAGTGATTAGAGTGTTGGGCCAGTAACCGGAAGGTAGACTAGTGATTAGAGTGTTGGGCCAGTAACCGGAAGGTAGACTAGTGATTAGAGCGTTGGGCCAGTAACCGGAAGGTAGACTAGTGATTAGAGCGTTGGGCCAGTAACCGGAAGGTAGACAAGTGATTAGAGCGTTGGGCCAGTAACCGGAAGGTAGACTAGTGATTAGAGTGTTGGGCCAGTAACCGGAAGGTAGACTAGTTATTAGAGTGTTGGGCCAGTAACCGGAAGGTAGACTAGTGGTTAGAGTGTTGGTCCAGTAACCGGAAGGTAGACTAGTGGTTAGAGTGTTGGTCCAGTAACCGGAAGGTAGACAAGTGATTAGAGTGTTGGTCCAGTAACCGGAAGGTAGACTAGTGGTTAGAGTGTTGGGCCAGTAACCGGAAGGTAGACTAGTAGTTAGAGTGTTGGTCCAGTAACCGGAAGGTAGACTAGTGATTAGAGCGTTGGGCCAGTAACCGGAAGGTAGACAAGTGATTAGAGCGTTGGGCCAGTAACCGGAAGGTAGACAAGTGATTAGAGTGTTGGGCCAGTAACCGGAAGGTAGACTAGTGATTAGAGCTTTGGGCCAGTAACTGGAAGGTAGACTAGTGATTAGAGTGTTGGGCCAGTAACCGGAAGGTAGACTAGTGATTAG